>NW_004443970.1:455558-490040 GCF_000243295.1 Trichechus manatus latirostris | reverse complement strand
TCTGGAAATGACCTAATTTCACCATGAAATTTGAACGAGAGTTTTGAAGGAAATATTATTCTTGGCTGATAATTTTTTTCTTTCAAGATTTTATATATGTCATCCCATTGCCTTCTTGCCTGCATGGCTTCTGCCGAATAATCTGAGCTGAGTCTTTTTGTTTCTCCTCTGTAGTTGACTTCAAAAGAATTAATTCCCATTCTACTTTCCCCCAGCCCTCTCTGTGCCTTTTGAGGATTCACTTTTCCTCAGTGAATCTCCTCTTTTCCTTTTGTAAAGTAAGAATGATAATTATGCCTATTTCCAAAGTGAGTGTTTACCTTGAGGTTGAAACAAAATAATGCAGGTAAACATTTTGTGAACTCTAAAGTACTGTACAAAAAGATGGGATTTGAAACCATTTCTTTGCTGCTCCTTCTCAAGTGTGCCAAGATATTAACAGTTAGTGACTTAAAAAAGCAAAAACATTTGATTGACATTTTACTTTTCAGTGTACAGGTAATCTAATTGTCAAAATTTTTTTTTTTTTTTTAAATTTCTTCAGAGAATATTCTCTGAAAATGTGCAAATGTTTATAGAGTATTATTAAATTGTGTAAAGAAGACTTACCTACCCCATAGTGTATTTCCCAGTGGCATGGGCTTTCTATATATTTCTTATGTAGGTGGATCTCGCTGCATTCTCTAAGGAACACAGTGGTAGATATTTAATAAATATTTCACATTACACAGGAAACAATTAAAGTGTCTGATAATATAATTTAAAACATAATTTAAACACACTAAAGTTATAGAAAGTCCAATGTATTTTTTAAAGAACAATGAAAACCACAACTAAACTTTAAAATGTTAGCAATTCCTTCAGCAATTACTCCCCATAAAATCTGTGACAGACATCTTGATTGTGTGTCTAAAATTCAAGAAAACTTAATGCCTTATACTCAGCTGGAAAAAAGTAGAAAAATGCATAGAAATGTGATTCTCAGCCTCTCCACCGTCCACTGAGTGCAAATCCTTTAGTGGTATAGAAGTGATTTCACAGCTGAGGCTCTCACAGTAAATAATTTACTTTCCCACCATATTCTTTACGGGTGCTATATACACTCTTTATGAGACAGCAATAAAATTCAGTAGGTTTCTTTATTTGACCTCCTTTGTTCATTCATGGAAGCAACACATATACACTTAACTGCTTCTATGGTAATTCTCTGTTGCACTGCATGACTGAAGAATTAAGTTTTCTTTTAATCAACTCTTAGGCTTAATGAAGTTAACATATGTCTGATATGGCTGTTGTTGTTATAAGGTATTCTCAAGTCTGTTCTGACTCATAGCAACCTTATATACAACAGAAATAACCACTGTCCTGTGCTGCGTCATTCTTACAGTCATTGCTATGGTTGAGCCCATTGTTACACCTACTGTGTCAATCCATCTCATGGAGGGTCTTCCTCTTTTTGGCTGACCCTATACTTTAACGAACATGATGTCCTTTTCCAGGGACTGGTCCCTAGTGATAACATTGCAAAGAACATGAGACAAAGTCTTGCCATCCTCACTTCTAAGGCGCATTCTGGCTGTACTTCTTCCAAGACAGATTTGTTCATTCTTTTGGCAATCCATGGTATATTCAGTATTCTTTGCCAACACTATAATTCAAAAGCGTCAGTTCTCCTCCAGTCTTCCTTATTCATTGTCAGCTTTTGCATACATACGAAGCGATTGAAAACACCATGGCTTGGGTCAGGCACACCTTTCTCCTCTAAATTACATCTTTCTTTCCAAAACTTTGAAGAGGTATTTTGCAGCAGATTTGCCCACAACAATCTGTTCTTTGATTTCTTGATTGTTACTTCCATGGGCAATGATTGTGGATCCAAGTAAAATGAAATCCTAAACAACTTCAATATTTTCTCCATTTATCATGATGTTGCCAATTGGTCAAGTTGTGAGGATTTTTGTTTTCTTTATGTTGAGTCATAATCCATACCAAAGGCTGTAGCCTTTGATCTTCATCAGTAAATGTTTCAAGTCCTCTCTGCCTTCAGCAAGTAAGGTCATCTGCATATTACAGATTGTTGATGAGACTTTCTTCAATCCCGATGCTGTGTTCTTCTTCATATAGTTCAGCTTCTGGGATTATTTGCTTAGCATGCAGATTGAGTAAGTACAGTGGAAGGACGCAACCCAGACTCACAACTTTTCTGATTTCAAATCACTCAGTATCCCTTTGTTCTATTCGAAAGACTTCCTCTTGCTGTATGTACAGGATCCACATGAGCACAAGTAAGTGCTCTGAAATTCCCATTCTTCATGTTATCCATAATTTGTTATGATCCACACAGTCGAGTGATTTTGCATAGTTAATAAAACACAGGTAAACAGCTTTCTGGCATTCGCTGCTTTTAGCCAAGATGCATCTGACGTCAGCAATGATATCCCTCATTGCACATCTTCTTCTGAATCTGACTTGACTTTGTGGCAGTTCCCTGTTGATGTACTGCTGCAACCATTTTTGAATAATGTTCTGCAAATTTTTATTTTCATGTGATATTTATGATATTATTCGATAATTTCTGAATTCTGTTGGATCACCTTTCTTGGAAATGAGTCCAAATATAAATTCTTTCTTGTTGGTTGGCCAGGTAGCTGTCTTCCAAATTTCTTGGCATGGAAGAGTGAGCACTTCCAGAGTGATATCTTTTTGTTCAAATATCTCAATTCGTATTCTTTCAATTCCCGGAGGCTTGTTTTTCACCAATGCCTTCAGTGCAGCTTGGACTTCTTCCTTCAGTACCATTGTTCCTGACCATATGCTTCCTCCTCAGATCATTGAATGTCGATCAATTCTTTCTGTTACAGTGACACTGTTTATTTCTTCCATCTTCTTTTGATACTTCCTGCATCATTCAATATTTTCCCCATAGAATTCTTCAATATTGCAACTCAAGGCTTGAAAATGTATGATATATGAACCAGTAATTTTCTAAACTGATAAAATAAATCAGTTATAAAACTACGGCGAGCATAAGTTTATTGCCGTGATTATCCAGAAGGCATTTTTATGGTCTCACAATATATTATAGCCATAATACCATGTATATCAATTGTCATTTCACTGAAAAAATAATTAAAGAAATGATTGTCAATAGACTGTTCTGACTAACAAATTGGTGGGTGTCTTAGTCATCTAGTGCTGCTATAACAGAAATACCACAAGTGGATGATTTTAATAAAGAGAAGTTTATTTCCTTACAGTAAAGTAGGCTAAAAGTACAAATTCAGGGCGTCAGCTCCAGGGGAAGGCTTTCTCTCTCTGTCGGCCTTCTCTTCAGTGTTACCCTGGACTAGGAGCTTTTCTGCACAGGGATCCCGGTCCAAAGGATGCGCTCTGCTCCTGGCACTGCTTTCTTGATGGTATGAGGTCCCCCTGTCTCTCTGCTCACTTCTGTCTTTTATATCTCAAGAGATTGCCTCAGGACACAATCCAGTCTTATAGATCAGGTCCTGCCTTACTAACACAACTGCCACCCATCCTCCCTCATTAACATCATAGAGGCAGGTTTACAACATACAGGAAAATCACACAGTACCAGGAATCATGGCCTAGCCAAATTGATACACACATTTTTTGTGGGACATAATTCAAACCACGACAATGGGTAAACCAATTTTTGCTGTACCTGTACAATCATGATAATACACTTTTGAATCAAATGCAATACCAGTACTACCTCTTAAAATATCACCTATCACCTTACTTCTCTGTCTCACTAACTAACTGAGGGAGTGATGAATAACAATTTGAACTATGGATTTCATGACCTGAGAAAAAACATTCTCAGCCATCTTCACTTGGATGAGAAAAATGATTCTCATTCAGTTAATGTCCTGTTGCTTCTGTATGGACACAGATCCCTCTCTATTGTATCATAAAACAAACAAACAAACAAAAATTGTAGCCATCAAGTTTATTCCTACTCACAGTAACTCTATAGGACAGGGTAGAATCCTCCATTAGAGTTTCCACAGAGAGCTGGTGGATTCAAACTGCTGACCTTTTGGTTAAGCAGCTGAGCTCTTAACCACTGTGTCACCAGGGATACTTTGTATCATAGAAGGCCCTGTTGTTGTTGTTGGGTGCCATCGAGTTGATTTTGACTCCTAGAGAACCTATTTACAACAGAACGAAACACTGTTCAGTCCTGCACCATCCTCACCATCATTGCTATGCTTGAACCCACTGTTGCAGCCACTATGTCAATTCATCTTGAGGGTCTTCCTCTTTTTTGCTGACCGTCTACTTTACCAAGCATGATGTCTTTCTCCAGGGACTGGTCCCTCCCTATAACTTGCAAAGTATGGGAGACAGTCTTGCCATCCTTGCTTCTAAGAAGCATTCTTGCTGCACTTCTTCCAAGACAGATTTGTTCCTTCCTTTGGCAGTCCATGCTATATTCAATATTCTTTGCCAATACCATAATTCTAAGACATCAATTCTTCTTCAGTTTTCCTTATTCATTGTTCAGCTTTCACATGAATATGAGACGATTGAAAACACTGTGGCTTGGGTCAGGCACACCTTGGTCCTTAAAGTGACATCTTCGCTTTGAAACTCTGTAAAGAGATCTTTTGCAGCAGATTTGCCTAATGCAATGCATGATTTGAGTTCTTGATTGTTGCTTTCATGGGTGTTGATTGTGGTTCTAAGTGACATGAAATCCTTAACAATTTCAATATTTTCTCCCTTTATCATGATGTTGCTTATTGGTCCAGTTGTGAAGCTTTTTGTTTTGATTATGTTGAGGCCTAATCCATACTGAAGGCTGTGGTCTTTCATCTTCATCAATAAGTGCTTCAAGTCCTCTTCACTTTCAGCGAACAAGGTTGTGTCATCTGCATACAGCAGGTTGTTAATGAGTCTTCCTCCAATCTTGATGCTCTATTCTTCTTAATATAGTCCATTTTCTTGGATTATTTGCTCAGAATACAGATTGAATAATTATGGTGAAAGGATACAACCCTGACGCACATCTTTCTTAACTTTAAACCACGCAGTATCCCCTTGTTCTGTTTGAACAACTAACTGCCTCTTGGTCTAAGTACATGTTCCTCAAGAGCACAATTAAATGTTCTAGAATTCCCATTCTCCACAATGTTATCTATAATTTGCTATGATCAGTACAGTCGAATGCCTTTGCATAGTCAATAAAACACAAGCAAACATCTTTCTGGTATTCTCTGCTTTCAGCAGGGTCCGTCTGACATCAGCAATGATATCACTAGTTCCATGTCCTTTTCTTAATCCAGCTTCAAATTCTGGCAGTTCCCTGTCCATGTACTGCTGTAACCAGTTTTGAATGATCTTCAGCAAAATTTCACTTGTGTGTGATATTAATAGTATGGTTTGATAATGTCCACATTTTGACAGATCTCCTTTTTTAGGAATAGGTACTAGTATGGAACTCTTCCAGTCAGATGGCCAAGTAGCAGTCTTCCAAATTTCTTGGCATAAAGTGAGCACCTCCAGCACTGCATCCATTTGTTGAAACATCTCAGTTGGTATTCTATCAATTCCTGGAGACTTGTTTTTCGCTGATGTCTTCTGTGTAGCCTAGACTTCTTCTTTCAGTACCATTGGTTTTTGATTATATGCTACCTCCTGAAATGGTTAAATATCAATTAGTTCTTTTGGTACAGTGATTCTGTGTATTCCTTCCATCTTCTTTTGATACTTCCTGTGTCATTTAATATTTTCCCCATATAATCCTTCAATGGAAACCCTGGTGGCATAGTGGTTAAAAGCTATGGCTGTTAATCAAAATGTCAGCTGTTCGGATCCACCAGGTGTTCCTTGGGAACACTATAGGGCAGTTCTATTCTGTCCTATAGGGTTGCTATGAGTCTGAATGTACTGAATGGCAACAGATTTGTTTTTCTTTTTTTGGAATCCTTCAATATTGCAACTTGAGAAGTTCCGGCAAAATGGCGCTCTAGGCAGAAGCACCATGGCGTCCCTCCACAGCAAAGATCCAAAAAACTAAGCCGAACAGAGAATACAACAATCCTGAAACCCTAAAACATCAAAAGAAGAGATAAAGAACTCAGCCAAGCACCAAATGGAGTGAGAAAACTGACAGAGAACGGAGAGCTAGGAGAGATTCATGCAGAGGTCTCCTACCAGCTAGCGCAGCCCAGATCTGCCATCTTGGACTCCTATCAGAGACCAGCAAACAGGGTATACGAGAAAGCAGCCTCACGGAGCGTCCAGCGGGAGACAAAACAACCGGTAATTTGCGATATACACTTTCCCACCCCTCACCTTTCTTCACCCCGACTCGGCCTCCTCTGTTTCCCACGGCCACAATCTGTTGACCGGGAAACACCGGCTGCTTGGATTCCACATGCCATAATGGGCCAGCTCTCTGAGTGCCATTTCTTGGCTGCTGGTGTTGCTTTTTTCTGCTTCTTTTGATTTCTTCCTTACCTCTCACCACCTCCCCATCCTTTCACTCAAAAAGCTGGCTCCGTGTGCCATCTTTGTTTCTTCCTGAGGGGCTACAGATCTCCGGTAACTTGTGATATGTGTTTTCCACTCCTTACCCTTCTTCACCCACACTCGGACCCCTCTGCTTCCCGTGGACACAGTCTCTTGTCCGAGAAACACCAGCCCACATCAGGTGGCTCTCTGACTGCCATTTGTTGGCTGCTAGTGTTGCTTTTTTTTCTGCTTCTTTTGATTTCTTCCTTACCTCTCACTACCTCCCCCTCCTTTTGCTCAAATACCTGGCTCTGTTCGCCATCTATGCTTCTTTCTGAGGGGCTGTGGAGCTCCGTTCGAGTGTGGAGCTGCTGCCCAGTCTGGGCTGCGGCACTGGTGGGGTCCCAAAGCTTTTGTTCGTTTGTTTGTTTTGAATTGTTTGTTTTCTTTTCCTTTTCTAGAGTTGGGAGCCCTTTCTGGCCAGGTGGTGCTGTGTGGCAAGGAGACTTCCCACTCGGCTTACACAGACATGCAACGTGATCCCTGAGGGCATTTCTTTTTTTTTTGTTGTTTTTTTTTTTTTTCTGTTTCTTCGGGGGCTTTTCATCTTCTTTTTTTTTTTAAATTTGTTTTGTTTTCTTTTCCCTCTTTCTCCCTTTTTGTCTTTCTTCATTGCTCAGTTTCTCATCTCTCTATATCTTCCTTCTCTTTCTGTTCCCTGAATACCTGACGTTGTATACCTCTATGCCTTCTAGCCAGGCTGTACTGCAACACCTGAGAGCGACTTCCTCAGACCTAATAGCTGCACCCGTGGGATCCTTGGGAACTTTGCGGTTCTTTAACTTTTCCGATTTTTATTTATTTCTTCTTTTCTTCCTCTTCCCTTTCTGTTTTTCTCCGTTTCATAGTTTCTCATCTCTCCACTCCAACAGCAAGCTCCCCTAGCATTCTTTTTTATTTGTTTGTATGTTTTTGGCTCCTGTTCCTCTCTCCTCTCTCCCATATCCATCTTAGCTCCACACATAACAATCTCACTGCTGCATCCTGCCTACCTGCACCATGCGCTTGATGTCACACCACCAAGCAGCACAGGCATGGCCTACTGGAACCTTCCCTGCACTGATTACCAACCCGCTTTCGTGGCTGTAGTAAGTGCCACAAACATCCTGTCCCAGTAACTCCTCTTCGGCTAGACCTGCCCTGCCATACCATGTCTGAGTGACTGACCCTGCCAATTGGAGAAGGAGGTGAAAAGTATTGTGCCCACAGACGAGCAAACAACAAAGAACACACAGTCCGCCTGCTAAGACATAGTCAAATTTTTTTAAAAAAAGGGGATGAAAGAAACAAATCTACAATCAATAAATGAGAAAAATAACTACTGAATGCCCCGAAGACAGCAGACAATATCAAAACATTTACAAAAACAGGACAGGATGGTTCCAGTAGGCATCCAAAAGTAAAACACCAGATGCCTCTCCAGTGGAATAAAATGCACTAGAACTACCTGATAGGGAATTCAAATCTCTAATACTCAGAATTGTCCAAGAGCTGAAGCAAAAAGCTGACAAACATGTGGAAAAAATAGACAAATTCATGGAAAATACAGATAAAAATTGGAAGAATTCAGGAAAATAATGCAGGAACAAAATGCCAAAATAAATTCACAACTAGAAATTATACAAAGACAACAACTAGAAATCCAAAAGATAAACAACAAGATTTCAGAAATGGACGGTGTCATAGAAGGGCTGAGAAGCAGATTTGTAACGGTGGAAGACAGGATCAGTGGAATTGAAGACAAACACTTGGCTACAACTCTGTTTCAGGAAAACTCAATATTGCAACTTGAGGCTTGAATTTTTTTAAGTTCTTTCAGTTTGAGAAATACCAGGTGTGTTCTTCCCTTTTGGTTTTCTATCTTCAGGTCTTTGCACATTTCATTATGATGCTTTACTTTGTCTTCTCGATCTGCCCTTTGAAATCTTCTGTTCAGCTCTTTTGCTTCATCATTTCTTTCTTTCTTTTTAGCTACTCGATGTTCAAGAGCAAGTTTCAGAGTCTCTTTTATCATCCATTTTGGTTTTTCCTTTCTTTCTTGTCTTTTTAATGACCTCTTACTTTCTTCATATATAATGTCCTTGATGTCATTCCAGAACTCATCTGGTCTTCAGTCACTGGTGTTCAATGAGTCAATTCTATTCTTTAGATGGTCTCTAAATTCAGGTGGGATATACTCAAGGTCGTGCTTTGGCTCTTGTGGACTGGTTCTAATTTTCTTCAGCTTTAATGTGAACTTGCATATGAGCAATTCATGGTCTGCTCCACGGGGGGCCCCTGGCCTTGTTCTGATTGATGATATTGAGCTTTTCCATTGTCTTTTTCCACAGATGTAGTGACTTGATTCCTGTATATTCCATCTAGTGAGTCCCATGTGTATAGTCGCTGTACATGTTGTTGAAAAAAGGAATGAAGACGTCGTTGGTCTTTCAAAATTCTATCACATGATCTCTGGCATCATTTCTATCACCAAAGCCATATTTTCCAACTACCAATCATTCTTCTTTGTTTCCAACTTTCACATTCCAATCACAAGTAATTATCAATGCATCTTGATTGCATGTTTGATCAATTTCAGACTGCAGAAGTTGATAAAAATCTTTAATTTCTCAATCTTTGGCTTTAGTGGTTGGTGTATAAATTTGAATAGTAGTCATATTAATTGGTCTTCCTTGTAAGTATATGGATATTATCCTCTCAGTGATGGCATTGTACTTCAGGATAGATCTTGAAATGTTCTTTTTGATGATGAATGTGACACCATTCCTCTTTAAGCTGTCAGTCCCGGCATAGTAGACCATACAATTGTCCGATTCAAAAAAGCTAATATCAGTCCATTTCAGCTCGCTAATGCCTAGGATGTAGTTGTTTATGCATTGTATTTAATTTTTGACAACTTCCAATTTTCCTAGATTCATACTTTATACATTCCATGTTCTGAGTATTAAAAGATGTTTGCAGCTGTTTCTTCCCATTTTGAGTCTTGCCACATCAGTAAATGAAGGTCCAGAAAACGACTCCATCCACATCATTTGGTCAACTCTACTTTGAGGTGGTGGCTCTTCTCCAGGTGTATTCTGAGTGCCTTCCAACCTGAGGGGCTGATCTTCCAGCACTGTACCAGGCAATGTTCCGCTGCTATTCATAAGGTTTTCAGTAGCCAATTTTTTTCAGCAGTAGACTTCCAGACCTTCTTCCTAGTCTGTCTTAGTCTGGAAGCTCAACTGTAACCTGTCCAGCAAGAGTGACCCTGCTAACATTTGAAATACCAGCGACAAGGCTTCCAGTATCACAGCAACATGCAAGCCACCACAGTGTGACAAACTGACAGACATGTAGTAGAAATGGCCCTAAGTGCACTAAATAAACCTTTTATCCTCTTTGAAGTTAGTAGATTATAAAAGATACACTACATTCTATCTCAGAGTGATGCCAAAGAACCTATCATCTCCTTCAGTGCTTGATCCCTCCACCTAAATTCCATCCTTAGCAAAAGTAGAACACACACACACACACACACACACACACACACACACACACACACCAAGAGTCAAGAATTTTAGGAAGTAAAGTATGTTGAGAAAGCAGGTAATTTGGCATTAGGGAAACCTATCTTCATATCCTGATTCTTTCACTAAGTGGCTTTAGGCAAGCTATTTAATTTTTCTTAAGCCCAAATGATTTATGTGGAGATTGAATGAGATACCACTTGTAACAAATTTTACATAGTTTCTCTACACAAAATATAACTATCTTTAAATACTGTTCACATGCGTTTTGTGCCCCAAATAATTTTTGGTCCACATATTCCTCCAGGCATTGATGCAGTAACGATTTCCTCATTTTAGCTGCATTGGGTATGCTTTATTTTGTTGCCTGGGTCTTCTCTAACTTCATGGAAGTTTACAGAAGAGGAAACTCACATATTCATGATAGAATGATTTGGGAGTGTGGGGGAGTTAACACTCCATTGAGCACCACTGAGTAGCTGTTGGGGAAAAAAACAAACAAAAACAACTCACCTTTTCTTTTCTTTGGATGGACACTTTTGAGACTCATGGTGCATCTCGCCTTAAATGTCCTAGTGATATCAAGCCTCAGTTGCCCCCAGTGGAACAGCAAGTAAATTCACTGTTGTAATGGCTTTATTTGCTTCCTGTATGACTTTCTTCCTATTTCAGTTCCTACTCCCAGTCCAGTCCGGTGACTTCAAATTGAACTACAATATGTAATATCTTGTTTCAGACTCTGCTTTTCTACTCTGCTTTTCTACCAGGGAAAGATAAAATTATCAACACTATCAGATTATTTCTGGAGCCCTGGTAGTGCAGCGGTTAAGAGCTCGGCTGCTATCCAAAATGGTCAGCAGCTCAAATCCACCTGCTGCTCCTTGGAAACTCTATGAGGCAGTTTTACTCTGTCCTGTAGGGTCGCTGAGTCGGAATCTACTTGATGGCAATGTGTTTGCGTTTTTTTTTTTTTTTTTTGGATGAATTTTAGAGTGTATTAATTGCAAAAATGATAACCAATTCTCCCCATCCCTATATGCATACCCTTTTGAAATGTGACTTTGCAGCTCCTCATATCAAGTGGTAGAGTCCATGGTACTTACTTTGACAATAGAATAGCAACAATTTCGATGGCAGCAGAGATCAGAAAAGAACCGGCAGTGTGAGGCTTCCTCTCTCATGCTGTTCCTGGGAACCCTATTGTCATCACTATATGAATGAGTTTAGGCTAGCCACCTGGATGAAGACATACACCTGATCAAGCTATCCATTTCACCCAGATAACTTTAACCAACAAGACATGTGAGTGAGGCTATTCTATACCATCCAGGCCTAGCTGAGGTATCAGTTGACCATTGTAATCAGCAAAGCTGATTTATACCAAAAGAACTGATAGCCTATACACATAACTATAAAAAATAATAATAATAAATGTTGGTTGAGCACTTATTTTAGAGTTAGTTTTTCTGCAAAATCTCACAGATACAGAAATGGTCTCTATTGAAAACTGTTGAATACTGCCTCTTGTATTCTTCTGAAAATGCAAATATTAGGATTTTATTTTACTTGCTAAGCCAAGATTCATTATGCTTTCCAGGTTTTTTTCATGCATTTCTTTTCATTATTGTTAAGGTTTGATTATAGAGAATTAACTTTATAGATTTTCAGATGCCAGAGTTAAAAAAAAAAAATTTTTTGGTCATTGGTGCAAACTACCTGTAAGAAAATTAAAGTTACTAGGTTACACTTTATTTCTTCATAAAATATGCATGTTATAGCCCCCAAGATGATCTCAATTATACACATTTCCTAGTGTATTTAGTTGTCCTCTCCTATATTGCAACGAAATTAGTCTGTGTGACCAATAGAATATGGCAGAAGTGTTGGAGTACCAATTTTTAGATTAGGTTATAAAAGACAGCAGCGTCTGTCTTGAGCTCGTTTCTGTGTCTCTCTCTCTCTTCACTCATTCTGGGGCAAACCAGATATCTACCATATCATGAGGACATTAAAGCAGACTAAGGAGAGACCCATGTGTCCAGAAACTCAGGTCTTCTGCAAAGATCCAGGGAAAAACTGTGGCTTACCCATAACAATGTTGAGTGATCTTGGAAGTGGATTCTCCCCTGTCTGAATCTTCTGATGACACATCTTGTCTGCCATTTCATGAGAAACCCTGAGCCACTATTACGCAGCTAAGCTGTTTTTGAATTCATGACCTACAAAAACTGTGAGATCTTGTTTACAGCTTTTAGCCACCAAGTTTTAGGGGAAATTTTTTACATCAAAAGAGTTAACTAATATAATGTCCAATACACATTGTAGATAGGTAGATTCCCTATATATCCTTATGTATCTTAATTTATACAATTACTTTTCAGCCCTGAGATTTTTTTAGAACCTTTCTATGACAAGGGAAATCAGAATGAAAACCTAATCAAATGCCCAATCATCAGTATACACACTCAGCTGAATTTCAGGATAATCCTTAATAGCATGATGGTGTTTTTCTGAAAATCATTTTAGGAAAATCAAGGTAACAAAGTATTTGCTGAAGATATTAATAGAGTATTAGCTGTCAATTACAGGGATCTAGTCACAGCCTTTTGGGACTATCACCTGTAATCAAAATACTTTGTCAGCATTTATTACTAAATACTCATGCAAATGCACACATGCACACACAGAACACGATAAATTTTTCAATAGGTTCTTGTGAAAACAGGGGACCTACTTTCTTTCTTTTCCATTTATCTCATTTCTTAAACGTAGGTTGTCTATGTACTTGGCTTGTTTCTAATTTTGGTGTATCATGTGAAATTACTGTTTATGGAAAATTCCTTCTGCTTTAGGTTTTCACCAATCTTTACATCATAGAAAGCTAATGTATTCTGATTCTCATTCTTCAATTACCCCAATCTTTACTGTGTAAAGTTATAACCAACTAATTTCTACCCATCCATTCATTCATACATTCACTCTTATATATATTCTATAGGTGCACATCTAGAGATGAGCAAAATGTTTCTAGCAAAGTACTATCTCCTGGAATATTGAATTATATTCTTGTATTTTTATATTCTTATAAGTGTCTTTTAGAGACAATTTTATAATCTAAAGAATTTATTTTTGACAGAAGAAAAATCAGAATGTCTCTAAGGGAAAGCAAAGAATGGCTGGCAATTTCACAAAAAAAACAACTATTTGATATCCCAGAAGGAAGAAAAAGGCCAATACCCTCTCAGGGTGTGAAGAGGAGGTGGAGAAATGAGATGGTTCCAAGTAGGTGATCTGCTTTCTGTAGGAGTCTGTCTATATGCTGATAAATCAATCCATTATTCCAAGAGGTCCAGTTTATGAAATTGAAACTTTCCCTTTTAATATGAATGTCAAAGCTTGATGACACTTTTGGAATTGTGTTACCAAACTATGAATGATGTAAAAATGCATGATCCCTGCTGAGTGCACTATAGAGCTGTTTGCTCCATTCTGCACACATTCTGGCTGATGTATTCAGCTCACACAGAAAGAGCTCACAAAAATATCTATGACACCCTAAAATATGAAACGGAAAGCTTGAAATGTAAACTTTTGAGTACTTTTTCATTAATGACAACCTTTTCCTTGTCTTCCTCTCACTTCAAGAATGTACCCCAGGCTGACTGAATCTCAAAGATAAAGAATTCATTTCCAGAATATGTTTCCTTGGTACTTTAAAAACAGCTTTTAAAATTCTATTTTCCTGTTATGTTATTTTTCCCCTATCATCCAACAACTTCAGTATTAAGGAAATTTATTGTGTATCCAAGGGCTTTGGGAGAACAGGAACAAAATGCTATATGACTGTAGATTTTGGGATGCTGTTTAAAGTTAGCCAAACTATGTACACTGGGGTACAGTTTACTACTTCAACACTGTGAAACATAGGAAACTAAATGTTTGTGTCTGACAGAAAATATAGTGGAAGGCCCACATCCTGAACAGGTAGAGAAATTATGTTTATGCCTAATAGTATTTTGATAAATTCTGTAACCCTTTTGCTACACCCTCTTATGCCTACTTCCAGGCAGAATTAATCTCTCATCTCTGTTCTTATAATACTTTACAGAAAACTTTGTGAGAACATTTATTCCATTATAATATAGTTAGCTTTTACATGATTTCTTCCTCTTAGACTGTGATTATCTTGAAGACAAGGATGGTGTCCTTTTTCTTTTCTTTTTTTTTTTTTTTTGGTATGCACCGAAATTATTCCATTACCCAAGAGTCTATTGACCCAGTTGCGATTGAGTCATTTCTGACCCATGGCAAAAACATGAGTGTCAGAGCATAACCGTCTTCCATAGGGTTTTCAATGGCTGATTTTTCAGTAGTAGATCACCAGGACTTTTTTTTCCAAGGCAACTCAGGTAGACTTGAACCTCCAACCTTTTTGTTAGCAGTCGAGTGTGTTAGCTGTTTGCACCACCCAGGGACTCTGACATGCCAAAATATTTGGAAAAGGTTGGTTACTACTTAAAACAGAATTTTGATTTAGGACCATAAGATAAAATGCCTAAACATTAGATTTATTAATGAGTATGTATTGATCATTTTCTATTTCTACTATTTTTTTGTGGCCCCAATTTTTGGTGTGGTGTTGGGAAAGAATCATACAGTGAAAGGGTGGAGTGGGAACACATCAGAAGATAACAAGGAGGAGATAGGGGGATGTCCTATGAGAAAGGTTGGAGCACAAGAGATGTCTTGTAGCATGATATATGGACATATCCTTAGGACTTGATCACGGACACAGTTGAGCACTTGGTCCTTGACAATGACTATGCAAGGCTTTGGATGCAAATTTGAAAAATGTACTGCCATTCAGTGAACCCGCCCAACATTTGGATGTGGCTCTGGTCACATGGGCTCCCTTGTTCCTCCTCACACTCTGACTCTGGTTCTGCAGCCTTCCCAGAATGATGGCAGGTCCTGAGTATCATTTTAGTAAATGTCTTACCTACTTAAATCAGCTAGAAATGGTTTATGCTGCTTGCAGCTAAGAATCCTGCTTGATGTAAGTGTGACGTCAGGTTTTTAGGCACAGCCAAAATGTTTAGCTTACTGGACCTTAGGTACAATGTAGGGATTTTTCACACAGAAGGAGACATAAACCTTGTTGATTCATTGTTGTATAACACATAATATCTAGGGAAATGCATTGTGCACATTTTTTGCTAAAGGAGTATTTATTGTATAAAAAAATGTGTAAGTAAAGGAATGAATATGTGAACTGCCATGGGGAAAAACTGAAGATTATTCAGTGCTGCGCAGTTAACTCAAATTACAGTTAAATCTTCCTCAAATTCTGATATAAATCCTCAGAGTATATAAGGCAGTGAAGAAATATTCAGGGGCTTTTTAGACAAGGAAGATTTAGCTTGCTAATTAACTGGATCCATTGTACTTACATGCTCTTGGGCAACAAGAAACTGAATGCTGTACTTGCCAGCCTGGATGAAGTTGAACAAAATTATTTTATTTTTTTCAGATTGAGACTAGAGTTAAGGTCTAGGAAATGTAGAAAGTTATCAACATTTATGGGAAAAAAAATTATTTCTTTGCCATAAATTGGTCTCAGTTTATACAGAATATCCTTATTCTTAAAGTTACTTAGGCTATCATTATCCCTCTGCATCCAAGACTGACATTATTGTCAGGAACTATGAAGCTTCTGAGACTTTACTCTGCTTACAAGCTAACAAGTGAGCCAGCCACAGTTTCACAGATGCTAAAAGAAGACGTGAGATTCTTGGATCAGAGACAAAGGGCTTTATTACTCATGGCACGGCAGACAGTGTGAGCTTCATGTTTTCAAAGATTTTGCTTTTGCCCCCAGGTTTCATGGGAGTGGTGCACACAGAGAGACTGTGTCACAACTCAGGAATCACAAGCTTAAAGAACCTCCAATCTTATTAGGGGCAGCTAGAAAACCTTCCCAATACTTGCTCTTTTTTTATTATCATGGACAATAAACAAATTGACCTTCCATCTCAGAGGGAAAGACTGTCTTAGTTTCAAGGTTCTTTGCTATGGAATCATTCTTGAAAACAGAGTCCAGGATAAAAGTTTTCATGGATATGTAGAAATGATGTGGAGAACTGATTCCTAACAAATATAAAATAGTAAAACGAACAAATACCTTTAAATGGAAAAAAGATACCACATTTAGCAAATTTGAACACTACTTGTAATATTGGAAGAAAATGGGTAAACATATATATATGTGTATGTATATATGTGTGTATATATATATGTGTGTGTATATATATATATGTTTCTTCTTTCCACTTTCCACTGATTGTAATTTTAAACCTTAAATTCTCTTATGTGTGCACATTTCAAAAAACTTTAAATTATCACTGTAAATGTTGTTTGAATTCGGTCTGATGGTTAATTCCCTCTAAGATTTTTTATTCGTTGATTTTGTACAAAAATATAACATTAACTTTCTTTTGTATGTGTGTGTGTGTGTTTTACAACAAAATTAATCTTGCAAACCTCCATCTACAGCAGTATTTCAATAAATTTTCTAATTTTCTATTTCCTGTTGGATAGCTCCACTTTAATGTTTTTAAAGTAGATCAAATTAAATGTAGTTCAAATCAGCCTCATTCTAACTGCTGTAGAACGACTCTTTCTTCTGACTTACTTGTTTCCCTTATATTACCAGAATTTTCACAGTTATTTAGGTTTAGAACATTGGAAATGCATTGGATGCATTCCTTTTTTTTGTCCATCTTATCTAATCATTGTATTTCCCCTGTGTAATACATAATGCACCAGATTCGAGGGTGATGATGTCACTCCAGCAATGTCATTACGAAAATTTCCAAAAATTTTGTTTTCATCATCCATTTTTCTTTTTCAATTGTCTCTCTTTCATTCAAATGATGAAATCTGACTTTTTAAACTCCCTTAATGATATCTTTATGTTACTTTTCAATCTCACCAACTCTTACAATATACAATAGTAATCCTCATGTTACGTATCTGGCTGACATACTAGGCTTCTCTTTTGATTATTTAAATTCCTGCATTAGTTCTCGTTTTGTGGAGACCTAGCTCAATGGCTCACTTTTTGCTGTTATATTTCTGCTGGGAGACATTTATATGTGGTATTTTTGTACATTTTGCATCATCTTTTGTTCTGCACTATCTTTTCAAAGATGTTTGTATAGCAAATGGTCTTGAAAGATAGTGATAGTGTCTCCCTTCAGGGAAGAGGGCATATACGTTTTCTAACAAGCAAAATAATAATCTTCCAGGGCAGAAGTTGAGCAGGTCTGCTAACTTCCCCCTTTAATGAATGGGAACTTCCTAAGCTTGAGGTTACTCAATCGTGACACAATCCACTGTGTGTGCAGCATCTACCTGGACACCCCACACCACCCCCGTGGGACTTGGGGAAAAAGGGGCCTGGAATGAAGATAATCTTCATGAGTGCTCTGTCATGATAGTAGCAACTTTTGTCTCTGACACAGGAGCATTGTATCTTCTACCAGCATCTATGAAACTATGACAGACTAACTTGTTAGTTTACAAGTAGGGTAAAATCTCAGAATTTGTACAGTTTATGGCACTGTCCACAATGAATAGCATTTATGTCACTTAATTAGTATCTAGGCTTATGCTTATAATTTTATGGATACACTTAATTCCCAAATAAATCGTAAAATTCCTCAGAAGTAGAAAACGCATCTTATATTTTCATCTCCCAGAATATAACATATAAGTTCAAAACATATCTTATTATTTTGCTTCCCCTCACTGGAGTGTAGCATCTCTAAAAGCATTGACTTGCTATATTTGTATTTTCAAATCTATTGCCTTAAAAGGTGTCTGGAAAATAAAATATGCTTTAAAAATATGTAATGAATGAATAATCAGAAAATATGAGTTTCTGAATTTGCCTAGAAAAAAAATTGTTTTCTTTATAAAATAAAAATCATATAAGATCACTGGTAGCAAAGATTTTGAAGCAAACTTACTTGAAGAATAAAATGTCTTGTATGGAATATACAATGACTTTATCTTTTAAGAATCATTGACTAAGATCTGCTGTTAGCGGACTCTTTCAGGGAAAAAGAAAAATATATTTCAAGAAAGCTTTTTTCTTTTTTCATTTTTTTTTGCTCAGAAGTTGGAACACTAAATATTCATGAGGGCAGAATCCAATAGAATTCCATGTATTTGTGTAACACAAACAGCCTATTTACCTCCAATATCCATTCTACTTTGATAGGTGAACTTAAATATTTAACTACAAACATGGTCTCTCAGAAAAGACTACATTTCCAGGTGCCACTTACAAATTAGGTGTTACAGATGGTTAATTAGAGAACAATAAGATAAAAGTGGAATTGTATGTACGACATCTGAGAAGGGTCCTGAAACGAAGGAGTCTTGCTTTTCCTGGTGGCCTTCTTCCTTCCCGTGGGCTAGAATGCAGATGCCGTGGCCTTAGCCAAGACAAATACGTGGATTGTGTGATCTTGCACAATTTTCTTGTTGTCTTTGCATTAGGTAACTCATGTATAAAATTTGAATAAAAACAGTACCTACCTCTTATGATTGTTACAGATACAAGTAAAGTTGTTTACTGGGTCCCTGGTGGATAAAAAAAGTACTAAAAACATACTCATTATTACTATCATTGAAGTTATGTTTTTAAAGGTGATTGATTGACAATATAAAAAAGTGCCTGGCCTTCTGGGAACTGTGACATTAGTCCTGATTTTCTTCCTCTGTGTTTAATTTCTACGAATGAGGGGAGAAAAAAAGAAAAACAAAATTACTTTTGTTTAACCTTTTATTACTAGCCGTTACTAATTTAGATGTTATTTTCTTGGTCACCCTCAGCTAAACCTAGTGTTAATTATATATTTGGTAAATCTAATTTTAAAAGAGGAGTTACTAAATTCTAACAAATAAGATTCAAAAAACTAAAATCATTCAGAGCTTAGAACTCCATAATATAGATTACTCAGCATTTTCTATATGAAGACATTATATAAAATCACCAGAATATGCCACCTTTATATGGTAAATGATTTTTAAATTTTTAATTTAGAAATATGAAAATTGAGAGTTAGAATAATAAAATAATTAGTTTAAGGAAGTAAGCTAATCAGGCACAGAACTGGATTTCCAACCTAGATACATCTAGCACCAGAATCTAACCTCAGATTCTCATTAATACATGTTCTACCACTTTTTTGATAGGTAGATCATAATCAGCACAACTTTTGTGGTTGTAGACTCAAAGTGGCAACAGAGCCGTCTCTGCAAAAACACAAATATCCCTGGCCCTTGGTTATTCGTGTCTAGAGCTGATTGCTATTGTTTTGGGAGCCCTGGTGGTACAATGGTTCAGAGCCACGACTGCTAACCAAAAGGTCAGCTGTTCAAATCCATCAGCTGCTGCTTGGAAACCCAACGAGGCAGTTTTTCTCTGTCCTATAGGGGCACTTTGAGTCAGAATTGACTTGATGGCAACAGGGTTTGTTTGTGGGTGAGTTGCACAGTCACATTGTAAGTTACTGTTGCACAGGGAGGTTTAACTGCTGAGATTTCTTTGTAGATGATTATACTGTATTCTATGGCACCCCACCGGAGTAAATCTTTCCCATAGCTCCATTCTCGTTTACAAAAATGATACCTGGAGTTATTCTCCTGTGGATCATTTTCAGACTTTGGGAATGAAACATGTTTTGTTTTCTTAGGATCTACAATTTTCTAAAAAACTTTCTTTTTTGCTAACGTACTTACATTTATTTCAAAAAGATTTTAAAAAATCACCAGCTCCTTAACAGCTTTGGTTTTCCAGCATATTAAACAACTAGAAGTTAACAATATTTTGGTTTAAGGAAAAATAAAAGAAGTTTTAAGATTCTACTGCTTCATGGTGAAGACTGGAGAAATAGTCTTCAAAAGACAGGCTACTGAGGTGGTTTAAGAATACATCTTCATGCAATGCTGCAGCACAGGAGGCACATGAGTGATTTTCTTTCTAACTTGCCTGCACGAAGCTACCAAGGACAAGAAAGCATTGGCTGCTACAGAGGACTGCTCTGCGGGGAAGTCTGAGAGACAGAAGTCACACAGCCCTAAGCCCTTCAAATAAATGTAAAAAGCTGACTTCTCTATTCCCTGGGAAAGTACTTGGAAAATAAATTATTTTTCTTTGATAATTCAAGATTCCATCTGCCTCTGGTGCCCTCTTGGAAGTGAGAGGCAGCAAAGGCTGAAGCAGTGAACTTGTAAGAAGAGACTGCGCACAGTGATGCCAGGGAGCTTATGCTAGAGAGGCTTCAGGACAAGAGATGAGAAATTCTTTTCCACACTAATGTGTGAGAGGAGAAACCAAGAAAGGACTGATATTATTAAATCTTAAATGATGATATTTAAATGAAACAGAACTGTAGTATTGCCACAGGGAGACAACATTAATGTAGAGACAAATCTCAATTTTTTCCCCCCATGGATTAAGTTTCCCTTTACCTCAAATATCTAATATACCCTGGGCAAGTAATTTGTAAAATATGTTGATTGTGTTTCAGAAGCTGTAAATTTTTAATTTATAATATGAACCTACAGACCAATTCATAACTGAATGTATGTCAGAGTAACAAAATAACTGGAATAGCTCCCACCTTTGATGCCCTCTAAACTTTTCATTCTTTTCTACTAGATACTTTTGCCTTTGAATGAGACAGAAGGAAGGAGAGGAAAGGGGTTGAAAAACGATATACAAAGGGCAGCTTAGGAAGCCTAGAGTTGTGCTCCAAAATTATCTTTTCTGTAATGGGAGAGTGTTGTTGTTGTTGCTGTTAGTTGCTGTTGAGTCTATTACGACTCATGGTGACCCCATGTATGCACAGTAGAACTGTTCCATAGGATTTTCAAGCATGTGACCTTTTGGAAGCAGATCACAAGCCCCTGTCTCCTGAGGAGCCAAACTGCCAAACTTTTAGCTACTAGTGGAATATTTAACCATTTGCACCACCCAAGGACACCAGAGGAAAAGTAGAATAGCCAGATCATTGCCCCCACCCCCATCTTTGGATTTGAAACACCGTCTTATTTTGAGTTTTATTTTTTTAATAGAGTAAATATACCATATTTTTATTCGTCAGTGCTCTATGCTATTTTTTTTTTACAGCAATATGAAAAAATATTGGCATAGCAGCACTTGTGAAAAATACCTTGCTGGGGGAGGGAGTGGTTGACAAACAAATGTAGAAGGTGCATGTTATTTGTGAAAAATTTGATAAAAGCAGATATTATTTCACATAATCCCCGAATTTATTCCTACATCTTAAAAAAAAAAAACTTTCAGTAATTAGTCATATTTCATTTTTAGAAAGCATGAAAATGACTTATTTGTCTAATTTTATTAAAACATACAATTTTATTGACATTTTGGACTTTCTTTTCTTTTTTGACTACTCTTACTTTCTCCTACTTTAAAACTCTTGCTTAACTGTCAACCTATCTGTAGTTTCAAATAAAAATCAGTTTAGTGACTTCCCTTCCTGAACTTCAAACTCGCAGAAAAGATGGAAATGCGGCATGCAAAGTACAAGATGAGTCTTCAGAGAACATTTGGTACATCAAAAATTCATCATACGTGCCAGGGTAAATTTGATACTACACAATGTTCCTGGACCAATAAAGTTTTAAGGATATTTCTGATTTATTAGCTACAACACATATCAAAACACATTTAGAAAACTGAAGAAATAGACATTCATATTTTTAAAGAAAACTGTTTTTCTTTCTTGCATCCGGTGAAATAAATAAATAGACAGGGAGACATAGTGGTAGATGAAGCCCAGGAGAGAGACCGGAAGGTATAAAATCAGCCACTTTAAGATATAAGCATTCACATAAATGCTATCAAGAGAGTTTTTTCAAAAAATAATTTTAGGACACATTTTTATCTTACAGAATATAAAGAATAAAAAAAACAGATATATGAACATCACATTTTGTTACCTCTTTACTATGTTAAAACATATGTCACCTTGAAGACTAAGGTGCACCTGACCCAAGCCATGGTGTTTTCAATTGCCTCATATTCATGGGAAAGCTGAACAATGAATAAGGAAGATCTAAGAATTGATGTCTTTGAATTATGCTGTTGGCAAAGGATATTGAATATACCATGGACTGCCAAAAGAATGAAAAAAAATCTGTCTTGGAAGAAGTACAGCCAAAATGTCCTTAGAAGCAAGGATGGCGAGATTACTTCTTACATACTCTGGACAGTTAGCAGGAGAGATCAGTCCCTGGAGAAGGACATCGTGCTTGGTAAAGTATAGGGTCAGCAAAAAAGAGGAAGATCCTCAGCGACATGGATTAACACAGTGGCTGCAGTAATGGGCTCAAGGATAACAATGATTGTGAGTGTGATGGTTAAGATTGTGTGTCAACTTGGCTGGGCCATGATTCTCAGTGGTATTTGTGATCACTCCCATGATTGAGTATGCTGTGAGTAGCTAATCAGATGAAAGGGAGTTTCCTTGGGGCTGTAGCCAACATCTGAATATAAGTAGAACTTCTGGCTTTTTGCTCACTCTGGATCCTGCGTCTGCCTGCTGTCATCTCACCTCCGGTTCTTGGGACTTGAGCTGCCAACTTATCTGCCAGATTTGGGATTCATCAATCTTCACAGCCTGTGAGCAGAGCCCTGCTCTCTGACCTGCCAATCTTGGGTTCACCAGCCCCTGCAGCTACGTGAATCAGGAGAAACCTTGAGGTCTTGCCTGCCGACCTTGGAATTCATCAACCTTCACACCCGGTGAGTCAGAGCCCTGCTCTCCCACATGCCAGTCTTGGGCTCTCCAGCTTCTGTGGCTCTGTGAATTGGAAGAGGCCTTTACCCTGATACACAGACTTGGGATGTTCTAGCCTCTACAATCGTGTGAGCTGTTTCCTTGATATAAATATCTCTCTATATATATTCATATGCTTTACTGGTTTTGCTTCTCTAAAGAACCCAGGCAATGTTTCCTTCTGTTGTACATAGGGTCACTATTAGTTGAAACTGATTCAACAGCACCTAAGAACAACAACAACCATAGTGAAACAGCCATTCATTCTAAATGTCGTAAATACAATACTCCTATTATTTATTATTATTATTATAATTTTATTTCTTCTGTTCTCAATAGAGACAACAGTGTTTCAGGTGTATGAAAAGAAAATATGGCATTACCCTGTTTTTCACAGGTGTTTTCTAACATATGTCTGATGACACAGGTAACCCTTTTTTCCAAAGGATAAGCATAATTTCAGAACTAATCTTTTTAACCTGAAAACTCAGGATCAAATTCATAACAGATGTGGTAAAAATATAGAATAAATAAAATGAAGTAACTGTAAAATATTATAATCATATAAAATTTTAGAACATAATCAAGTAAAATTTTAAACATTATAATCATGTAAAATTTTAAAATATTTGACGATGAGATAGCTGGTAGCTGATAGAGACAAATGAATATATAATAGTATGCAGCTATTGCTTAAAGTACTGTATAAATCATGTATCACATTTTTATGCATAGTATAATGCTACTTTCAAAAGGTTTGACCTACAACTACATACTTAGTATAAAAAAAATCCAACTTAATTCAAAAAATCTCTGAAGTTTACAATACGTATTGCACTAGTTTCTATATATCACATGATCCTTATCTTCAAAGAACTTAAGGTCCCCAAAGGGGGTCCTAAAATATTTTCAGAAAAATGTTACATCTGGACAATGTAAACAACAATTTCATCTATTGGGGCATCAAGAAGAGCATATTGGAGAAAATGTAATTTGAAATGGGTAAGGAAGAGTAGATAGTCTTTTTCCAGTCACTAAATGTATGATGGTGACATTTTCAGAGAGGAGATTACTTTGAGAACAGACCTAGAACCAGGAAATGAAAGACATATGTATACAGTAAGATGTAGTAAATGCTGAGCTATATTACTTACTTTGGACATATCAGGAGAGACTCATTCTGGAGAAGGACATCATGCTTGGTAAAGTAGAGGGTCAAGGAAAAATAGGAGAACCCTCAGTGAAATGGATTGGACCAAAGGCCGCCATAATGGGCTTAAACATACCTACTACTGTGAGGATGGGCTGGAACATACTACGATTGTGAAGATGGCACAGGACCAGGCAATGTTTCATTCATGGGGTTTCTATTAGTTATAACCAACTAGAAGGCACCTAACAACAAAAACATATTCTAATTTACCTAGGAGGAGAGGCTAGGGTAGAAATTTGCTATTATTCTTATTAGGTGCCATCAGGTACATTTTTAACTCATAGCAACCCCATGTGATAGAGTAGAACTGCCACTAGGGTTTTCTTGGCTGTAATCTTTAAGGAAACAGATCAGCAGGTATTTTTCCCATGGAGCCTCCGGGTGAGTTTGAACCGCCAACCTTTTGGTTAGTAGCCAAGAGTTTAACCATTTTGCTACCAGGGGAACCATTATTTCAGAACCTAATAACCATCAGTATTTCCATTCATAAGTAGTCCTATTTTTAAAGATAATATTTCAGAACATAATAAATATCTGAATTTTAAAATTATACCTAATTTGAGCAACAAGAGGGAGTTACAGACTTTTTAAAATGTGTTCATCAATCCAAAAATATTTTGATTTCTTTATAAAAATTTAGAAGGACATTTTGATGGTGACTGTGATGACCCATGACATCTGTTCAGATGAAGTTTAAAGTGGTTCATTTTCCATCAGTAATTACCCTGTAGAAAGAAGCTATTCAAAATCATCCCACTGCTCTTCAATTACTCTTTTCAAACACACCCTACCTTTTTTCTTTTTTTTTTTTTTTGTTGTTGTCTTTTGAATCTAGTAGGCAAAGTGTTACAATTAAATAAATGAATAAAAGCAGAACTTAAAATTTAGTTCTACATACAAAATAAACTGAAAATTTTAAGTGAAAAAAGGAAAGAACTACTTATAAAATGCAAAATAGCAGAGAAAAAGGAGATCAGCACCATGGAACTTTCTTGTTATGTACTTCTTTCCTAATCTTTTTGCCACTCAGTAAGGCTTAAGTAAACTTTTGTGTTACTCCAATACATTTCGAGGCTAGACAATTATTTGAGAATTTTATTTCTATGGAAATTCAAGATAGTTATGCAAGTATAATGCACAAGCAGGCACAAGGACCAAGTTTTCTCTCCTTAGATTGAGGTTTATGACACGGCATCATTAATTTAGAGAGCTGGGAGTATAAGGTAGGGAAACTGAAATTTGTAGTATGGGTAATAAGGCATAAGCTCAACCTTACTCATTGAACAAACACTGAGAAGGAAAGGAGCCCTGAAGCCCTGGAGATGTGAGCTCCTCAGTGGGAAAGAAAAGCTGTTTGTAGGGAAACACAGAATCTCATAAGTTCTGATACTTTAGAATACAATGAGTACAGTAACTGTATAATTTCCCATTCGAACTGGGACACGACACTGTTAGGTGAAAAGGGCCTGAAAATAAAATCAAAGGCATTATTTGATCCAAAGAAAGCTTGCACAAGCAAACTGAGATATATGGTCACTCTACCAAGAAGGCTTTATTACAAACTTCATTGCTTGGAAATGTTGAAGCCACTCTGCTTTCTTCCCAAGTACTTGGATATTTGTCTTAAAAATTAAATGTATCAAATCTAGCTACTGAGAACTTAAGGGAAAAATGTAAAGGATAGGAAGCTGAAACTGATCTGTGGTTGTACTAAACTATGCATACCAATACTAAGTATTCATACTAACCATCGTATGTATTATGGCCTTAAACTCTTCTCACATTTCAAACCCCAAATCATATCATATTTAAATCAATTACATTAGAAAACAATCAAACCCATTTTCATGTTGTGCATTTCTTCATGCATTTCTTTGCACGTGCATGTTGTGTTGTGCTTTTTTCTCCTTAGTTTTTAGAAATATACTTTTTCAGTAAAATCTTATGATGTCTATTTCCTTCTGCGGTCTTTCTCTGTAATTTTTTCTTATTACAAGGAAACTTGATAAACATAGTTGACTGAGCTGGAATTGCTGATGTATTTTAAGTCACTGAAATTTGGCAACTTTTTGGTAAACAGGTCTTTTCAGTCATTCAACATTTCTAAATAGTCTAATGGATTTAGAAATGGAATAAATCCAATAAAGCTATTAAAATAGCTTAAAGTCATGAATAGTGATTTTTTTTTGTATCCATATGCATGGTCTCTGAAGTCATCTTTCACCACATATGCTTAGTTGACACTTTTTCCCCCTAAAAGCAATGATGTACTGGTACTTATAGAATGATAAATTTTAAGATGATTCTGGTATTCTACACTCTTATCGATATAACCCAAAAAACCAAATGGATTGCTGTCAAGTCAATTCCAACTCATAGCGACCCTATAGGACAGAGTAGAACTGCCCCATAGGGTTTCCAAGGAGTGGCTGGTGGTTTGGAACTGCCGACCTTTTTGTTAGCAGCCAAGCTCTTAACAGCTGTGCCACCATGGCAATATACAACCTTTAATATACGACCCATAATGTTACAGAAACAATGAAAATAAACCCATGTCTCTTGTTAATATTCACATGTACAGTATATTGTGGTGAAATGAGTTCTTTTATGTGGCCTTTTGCTTAATTCTTCAGAAAAACAGCTTAAGAAATTTTTCCCCCGAGCCCTGAGAAGTTACCTTTGCCCTAGTCTTCAACCCCAGAGGGTTTGTTACTTTCGTCCAGACTGATTGGTATTTCCTTGGTTTGATATTTTTTGTCTGGTCCTGGATTACAGCCTGTCTTGTGATTGTACGCACTTTGCAGGGATTGGTCAAAAGACTATTCAAATGAAGTGACTATGGACTATGCAAATGAAGTTTCTGTAGCCTACTATGCAAATTAAGTGTCTATTCTCTATGAATTGGGGATTGATCAGCTGGAGGCCCTCATTACAAGGCACCATGCCCTGAAATTGAAAAGGAGTTGTAGATAAAAGCAGCCAACCCCACAGAGGTTTTTTCAGATGAGATAGAAAGAAGCAGGAAGAGAGGCAGAGGGAAGAAGCGGAAGGAAGAAAGAGGAGAGAAGAAGCAGATAGAGAGAGGAGGCATGGAACCTCCTAAAAAAGCTGTAACACAGGTCAAGGGCTATACTGAAGACAGCAGAGTGGCGCAGAACAGGCTCAGTGGCAGAGCTGGCTGTGATAGACCCGAAGGGACCCAGCAGCAGAGTTGGTGGTGACAGATGGCAAGACAGGCCAAGAGGAGCCTGTCCTGAGGGGGCTAAGCGGAGCCTGTCTCAGGGGGTCAAGAGGAGCCTGTCCTGAGGGGGTCGAGAAGAGATCTGCACTGCCGAGAGCAGTAGCTGACAGAGCTGTCCTGCACTGAAGAAGGGAGACTTTACCTATGTACTTCCTGATCCTGATCCCGAGTTGTAGCCTGTTGATCCTTATCCTGAGTTGTACCCTGTTGCTTCCTTAATAAAAAATTTAATTGTAAGTATGGTTCTTTGACTTCTATGTGGTCACTGCAATGGATTATTGAACTCAGAAGAGGTGTAGAGAGTGTCATGGGAGGGACGGCTGATGTCAGAATTGGTAAAAAAGTTGGAGAGTAGAAATATGTCTGACCTCTACCTCACGGGAATCAGTATTTTGCTGATGGTGATTCTCATTATCTTCCACAAAGTTAGACATGCCAACCTTTTGGTTAGCAGCCAAGCACTTAACCACTGCTCCAGGAGGGCTCCTTTTTACACATATAGAAACCATTGTCAATCCTTTGGGGAAGAGGTCAATTTGTTCCCAATTTAATGCACATATTACTTTATTTGAATAAAAGCATAATTGTAGAGGAGGGGATAAGATATGCCTGTATTTTACCTACTTGCAGCTCTTCATTTATGTTTCCATCTAAGGATATGATGTCAATGAACATTAAAAAATATTAGAAAAAAGAGAGTGTTTAGCATTATTTTAAGATATTTGTGTATATTAACTCTATACTCATCACCAGTTGTCTTGGAGTCAATGTCAATTCATGGTGACACCATGTGTATTAGATTAGAACTACCCTTCATAGTGTTTTTAATGGCTGTGATTTTTCAGAAGCAAATTTCCAGGCCTTTCTTCCTAGGTGCCTCTGGGTGAATTTGAACAGCCAAGCTTTCTGTTAGTAGCCAAAGTACTTAACCCAGGGACACCTTTAACTCACTAATCCTTATATAATCATAGGAGATGGGTGATAAATTTATCTCCACTTTACTGATAAGAGAATGGAGACATGAAGGCCTTAAGTAGCTTATCCACCATCACATACCTAATAAAGGGGAGAGCTGAGATTCAAACTCAGATAATCTGGCTTTTTAATTAATATGGAGGTGAAGCATAATGTAATTTTGTCAGTGCCTTTATAAGACAGACTAACAAAGGAGTCTAAGATAGGCTAATAAAGGAGTAAGGAGCCCTCCTGGCACAGTGGTTAAGCACTCGGTTGTTAACCGAAAGGTCTGCAGTTTGAACCCACCAGCCACTCCACAGGAGAAAGATGTGGCAGTCTGCTTCTATGAAGATTTACAGCCTTGGAAACCCTATGGGGGCAGTTCTACTCTATGCTATAAGGTTGCTATGAGCTGGAATCGACTTGACAGTAATTTATCTTTTCTTTTTTAACTAAAGGAATGGGGAGAGTGCTGAAAATTGATAGTTCTTAGCAGAATATATTATTAAGTATATTGCTGATCAAATGGTGGTTTGATTGTCCCCAAGCCATCACTATCATTAATTAATTCAGCAAGCAGCCATTGGAGTTTCCGTTAGAGTCCTCTTCCCAAAATACACTCTTCTTTTTTTACTTTGGCTATATACATTTGACTGTTCTATGCCATCTAATTTCTCCTCTTGACTCTGGGCATGTGTATGCGTGTGTGTGTGTGTGTGTGCGTGTCTGTGTGTTTGTGGTATACAGCTCTCTTTCACAGATATGATCCCCTTCAGAAGGTTTGAAAATGGAATCCTTTTTCTCTGATTTTGGGTCCAGGGTATATTTGGGGATTTTAGGGTTTAGACCGCCGCCAGGAAGGCTGCTACTGTTATTATGCTGAACAGATGCCACCAGCTCTTAAGCTCCGGATATTTCTATAGAAGCTCTTTTAACTCTTTTAAGAGTTAGCTAAGAAAAGCAAAAGGTAGGATCAGGCCACCGCAAGGCTGCCTGTGATATTTCATCCTGCATGGTGACAGGTTTTCTCATGATGAAACTTTCCAAGTCATAAGCCAGTTCAGAAAGAGTTCTTAATTGTTTCTTTCTAAACTTTGTTTATACCGACTTTTAATTCATTTTGTTTAAATGGGATTTTATTGAGGTTGTCAGGAGCAGGCTGCATGCTGGGAGTTGTATGGAACCAAAAACATTATCCCAGACTAAGTAACAGCTGGAAAGAAACTATGGGACATCCCACACATCACCCACTGAGATCTAGACAATGGGTGAGTTATTTGACAAAGTAACAACAGCTGCCAAGTAGGTCATTTTTAAAACTCGACTTTGAAACTTTTTTGAATTGAAATGAGAATGCTTTGTGGAGTATATTTAGGATGAAAACATACTTAAGAATATTCCTTTACCATATGAAACTTAGTATAACTAAAAATTTGATGAGTCATCTTTCATATCATCGTTAATATAATGAATTCAGAAGAATTTCAGTTGAGATAAATATTAATTTAAACTCTAGGCCTAATATCAGTTCTATTCAACACAAACTAACAATTGGCAATGTTCAGATAAACACAGTATATGCATGGTCAAGATGTGTTTTCCAAATCATCTTTTAAAGTTTCTTTTCCAAATAATTTAATCTCAACCACAGCAAATCCATACATATTGGAGAATCTATTCCATTAACGAGTGTATAGACCTAGGTTTTTAAAAACCTCAATACAGTACTTTTGAATTAAAGTGATCACTTTTGTTTAAAATAGGATATATATTTTTTAACAAGAAAATGTAGAAATTTGATAAATAAGTTCAAGCAGGCTTTTCTCTTTAATTTTTAACTATTACATCATCACATTATTTGTCCAATTGTTTGTGCTACTCCACCTCAGGTATTTATTAACTATAAGGAAGTCCTCTTTAATTTCACTGAAACCAGTTGCTCTCTTTTTGATGAGCCATTGCCACTGAGTCAATTACAGCTCACAGTGATCCTACAGGACAGAGTAGAACTGCCCCATAGGGTTTCCAGGGCTGTAATCTTTACTGAAGAAGACTACCACATCTTTCTTCTACAGAATGGCTGGTGGATTCGAACTGCTGACCTTTGGTTTAGCAGCGAGCTCTTAACCACTATGCCACCAGGACTCCTTCCTCCTATCGATAATGCTGGTCAAATCAGTCTGATATGCTAAGTGCCGCAAATAAAACAGAAATAAATAAGAAATTTATAATCGAAAGTAACCTTGCAAATTAGATATAAAAAATTCTATAATCCAAATTTTTTTTTATTTAGATTTCTCCACCTCCCTTTATTCAGTAGTCATATTGTCAGTCACACAATTAAAACAATATTATTTGTAACATTCCCAACATTTAAGTTTCCCTGAAGGTACTCTTAAATACAGGGCGAACAGATTTATCAAGAGCATAGCTAAATTTAAGAACTGGGTCTGTTTCTTTATCTAACCAGAAAATGGACAAGCTCACAGCAAAAATGAAGGAAATGATATTTGGAGAGGGTTATATGAGATTTTACGTGAATTATTGTTTTATAGAACATCATAGGAATCATTTCATTTTATTTTTTTCTAAATCGTGTCAATGGTGAAATCTGGCTACACATTCTGTAACGAATTCTAATCATAGTTCCACCAATTTGTTTTGTTGTGTATAAATTGTGTACAAGAGGAAAGATTATCTGCACATGATCTTTCTATTTTATTATTTACATGTAATTTCAGGAGTTTAAGGTTCATTTAACAGTATTTTGAGATCATGCTTTGTGGAAGCAGGTTCTATTATTGTATAAATTCTAATTCTGTTAAAATATTATTCAGGAAGATGAAGGATGCTGGTGCTTTGAAAGTTGTGTATAATCTTTCCTTTTGCCCACACAGAGCAGGAAGGCTCCCTGAGAGATAGCTTTGAGATAAGAGAACATAATTTAATGGATAAAAATGTAAGGGTATTTGAAGTGGATGTTCAATCTTTGATATAGCCCGCAGGAACCTAGCATGGCTGAGTTTTTGCTGTGAGGACAGGAATGAGCTGTACTTAGAAGTGTATTCATAAAAATCAGTTGTTTTGTGAGTAGTACATAAAAATTATAACTTAACACAAACGTAAAATAAGAATGAAAATAATCTATATAATTATTTATGTTGTCTTCACTTTAAAAGGCAATTATTTTCATAAAGGTGTATCTGAATAAACTATTGAATCCTGAAACTTGTTAATGTGGAAACACATGAAGTGACATGTCTTAAGTCAAAGTTTTACGATTCAAATAACTATGAGTTTAGACTTACATATTTTGAAAAGGCTTTTTAGCAGCACAGTGAATGATAATATATTTCACATCACAGTACAGCCCACAGTTAGCTCTAAGTGGACTAACTGCGAAGAGCAGACAACTTTCCTATTTCTGATGAACAAACTTTTATTCATGACCTTGAGTGGCTTGTTGATTTCAGTTTACTAGACACTTAGGAAAGAACACTTTGCCCTTGAGAGATTATACACATGAACCTGGAAGCAAAACCTAAAAATCAGAGTCACGTAAGAGTAAAAGGATTTTGCATCTCCAGTCTATGTACCTCCTGAGTCCTCTTCCATAATAAATAAATAAATAAAAAGATGTTATCGCACCCATTCTGACTCATGATGATCCCACGTGTGTTAGAGAAGAATTGTGCTCCATAGGGTTTTCAATGGCTGATTTTTTGAAAGTAGATCACCAGGCTTTCTTCTAAGGCCCCTCTGAGTGGACTCAAATCTCCAACCTTTCGGTTAGCAGCTGAGTGCATTAAACCTTTGCTCCTTTTCCATAGATTCAACTAATTCAACCTTTGCTCCTTTTCCATAGATTCAACCTAATCCTCAGGTCCATTCCTCTCAATTCATCCTGTATAAGCATCTTTCAAAGCTAAAACGTAACCAGTTCCTTGACTTCATTCCCAAATTATTCTCCTTTCTTTCTATCTTCTCCATTTTAAGAAAAAGCATAGCCATCTACCTGTTGTTCAACCCTGAAACCTGGGATTTATACCTGATTCCTCATGATTTCTGAAATCCCACTAACTCCAAAGGACCTCAAAAATATTTATTTAGTTCATGTGTTTCTTTCCATTTCTACTGCCACTCTGCAAGTCCAAGATCATCATTTCTAGCTTATATTAAAACATATTAGATGTGGCACCATAGACAGAAGCACTATGCCTATCCTCTGTAGCAAAGACCCAAAAAACTAAGTAAAACAGATAAAAACGTAAATCCTGGAACCATAATCATCAAATGAAGGGATAAAGAACTAGATCAAACATCCAATGCAAGAAGAAACTGACAGAAAACAGAGAATGAGGACAGATATGGAGTGGAGGTCTCCTGCCAACTAATACTCCATGGCATCACCATCTTGGAAGGCAGCCAACAATAACCCCAGGCAGGGAGCACAGGAAGGCAACTTCACGGAGCTTCCAACAGGAGACAGAGCACCTGGTAAACAGAGAAACACACTTTCTCATCCCTCACTTTTCTGACCCGTATGCTTCCTCCACCCCTTCCTGACAGGCTAAGCCATGCCATTCGGCTAGAAAGCCACAAGCCCACACCACGGCGGGTCTGCCCCATGCCCACCCACTGGCTCTTGCCATATGATTTTCTTTTTTTCCCTTACTTCCTTTTCCTTTTCCCTTCCACCTAGCCCTGTATACCACCTCTACCTCTTCCAGATGGGCTATACCACGTCACTCAGCTAGAGTGCCACCAGCATGCCACCACCACAAGTCTGCCCTGCCCCCACCCACAAGCTCCCACCATGCCATTTTTTCCCTTTCTTCTTATTCTTTCTCCCTCCCACCTATTCCCATATGCCACCTCCTCCCATTCTTGATGGGCCACTGCACTGCTTGAATAGAGAGCCACCAACTTGCTGACACCCCAGATGAACCCACCTCACACGATGGCTCACACCATGCCACTTTTTCCCCTTGTTCCTTTTCTTTTTCCCTTCCACATCACTATGTATGCCACATCGCCCCCTACCCTCTGGGCCACAGCGCAATGCCATAGCTAGAAAGCAACCAACCCACCACTGTCTTGGGCCTTCCTCGCCTCCACACATCAGCTCCCACCATGCCATTTAAAAAAAATTTATTTTATTTTTCTTTATTTTTTTTGTTCCTTTTCTTTCCTTTCTTCATCCTATCTAGCCCCAAAAGCCACCTCCACACCTTCCTGCCAAGCCATGCTGCACTGCATTAGCTAGAGAATAAACAGCCCACTGTCCCACCAGATCCACCTTGCCCTCACCTGCTGGCTCTTACCGCATCATTTTTTAATTTCATTTATCTTTTTTCTTTTTTTTCCTTTCTTCCTTTGCTTTGTCCCTCCCACCTAGCCCCATATGTCACCTCCCCTCCATTCCTATGGGCCATGCTAGGCTAGAGACCCAGTGACCTGCTGCTGTCCCAGTTCCACCCCCCCCCCCAAGCTCCCATTGCACAACCATCTTTTTTTTTTGGTTTATTTTCTTTTGCTTCTTTCCTCCTCCTACCTAGCCATGTAGGCTACCTCCCTACCTTCATGCCAGCCCCATCATGCCACCATGGATGGAATTCCACCAGTGAAACAGACCGCTGCTGCCCCAGGTCTGCCTCACCACCATCCACTGACCCACACTGTGCCACTATGTATTTTATTATATTTTTCTCTCTTTTCTTTTTACTCCCCACCTAACCCCATATGCTACCACCCACTCCCAATGGTCCCCACCATGCCACCACGGCTAGAGCAAACTTGACATGTCTGCCACTACACCAGGCCTGCACCATCCCTCCCCTCCTGCCACTCAACCAGATTCTGAATGATGGGAAGTAAACCTGTTCCACTACCCATCTGACACACCCTACTATCTGGGAGGGGCTGTGAACACTCCCACACAGCTGGACCTGTATCAGTAGGCAGACAACATCTGCCCAGTTTGCCCTTAACCACCATGCCAAACCAGTGTAGATGAAGCCTTCACACCATGTGTACGCCATGCCTGCTGCTGCCCTGCCCACCTGCACAAGGTGATGAGAACTATCATGCCCACAAATGAGCAACCCGGCAACCCACAAAGCACACCTAGCCCACCCACCCTGA
>NW_004443970.1:442617-455422 GCF_000243295.1 Trichechus manatus latirostris | reverse complement strand
ATGGCTCCAGCAAGTGACCAAAATAAAGAATAAGATGACCTTCTGGTAGAAGAAAAGGCAGTGGAAATACCTGATATGGAATTCAAAAGACTAATATTTAGGACAGTCCAAGAGATTAGGAAAGAGATCAAGGAAAACATAGACAAAACCAACAAAAAAAGACAAAATCAAGGAAAACAGACAAAACAATAGAACGATCCAGGAAAATAATACAAGACCAAAATGTCAAAATAAATATTTACAAATCATACAAAACAGCATCTAGAAATCCAGAAGGTAAACAACAGAAATTCAGAAATGGAAAACTCAATAGAAGGGCAAATTTGAAAAAATGGAAGACAGAATCAGTGAGATTGAAGGCAAATCCATGAACATCACTTTGAGGAAAATCAGAGAAAATAATGAAGAAAGCCTAAGAATTATGTAGAACACAATCAAGAGCAAAAATGTGGGTGTGATTGGAGTTCCAGAACAGCAGTAGAAGTGTAAAAGATAGTGAAGATTGTTGAAGATTTGCTGTCAGAAAACTTTCCAAATATCTTGGACAATGAAAAGCTGACCATCCAACAAATTTAATAAACAACAAATAGTTTAGACCCAAAAAGAAAGTCATCGGGACATGTCAAATGACACTTGCCAAAACCAAAGACAAAACAAGAGTCCTGAGAGCAGCTTAAGAAAGACAAAAAGTCATTTACAAGGGGAAAAAATAAGACTAAACTCTGATTGCTTGGCAGAAACTATGCAGGCAAGAAGACAATGGAATGACGTATAAAAAAACATGAAAGAAAAAAACTGCCAACCAACAATAATATGTCCTGTAAAACTCTATCTCTCAAATATGATGGCAAAATTAAGACGTTTCCAGATAAACAGAAATTAAGAGAATTTGTAAATACCCAACCAAACTTACAAGAAATGTTAAAGGAATTCCTTTGTTTAGAGAATTAGTGACATCAGACAACAACAGGGGTCTACGAGACAGGACAGCATAAGCCAGCGGTAAAGAATTCTCAATAATACAACAAAGCTAAAAGATTTATAATAGAGAACCAGAGTGGTCAGTCTATAAATAACAACAACATCAGGACAATAAAAAAGAGGATAAATAGTATAGGTATAGAACTTTCAAATGGAGAGGAAGTCAAGGCGATATCAAGTAATAAAATACTGATTCAAACTTAAGAAGATAAGGGTAAATGTCAAGAAATTTACAAAGACAAAAGAAGTTAACAAACCTACTCATCTAAACAAAAAAAGAAGAAAAATATACTTAGTAAACACAGAGTCTATAATAACAAATGAAAAGAAAAGAAAATCTACAAACAAAAGGAACTCAGCACAGGAAAGTAAGAGGAACAAAGAAAACATCAGTATCACAAAAAAAAAACAATAATATGACAGCAATAAACCCATACCTATCAATAATCACAGAAACCCCGGTAGCATAATGGTTAAGAGCTACAGCTGCTAACCAAAAGGTCAGCAGTTCAAATCCACCAGCCGCTCCTTGGAAACCCTATGGGGCACTTCAATTCTGCTCTGTCCTATAGGGTTGCTATGAGTCAGAATTGACTTGACAGCAGTGGGTTTGGATTTTTGGTTTGGTTTAAGCCATTTACATTCAGTGTGATTATTGATATCAAAAAACCAAACCCGTTGCCATTCAAGTCGATTCTGACTCATAGAAACCGTATAGGACAGAGCAGAAGTGCCCCATAGGGTTTCCAAGGAGCAGCTGGTGGAGTTGAACTGTCTACCTTTTGGTTAACAGCTGAGCTCCTCTTAAAAACTGTGCCACCAGAGCTCCAACAATGCACCTATAAAAAGAAAGAGAGTGGCAGAATGGAAAACAAAACAAACGAAAAAATAAATGTGGCCCCTCAATATGCTGTCTACAAGAGACACACCTTAGACACAAAGACATAGATATATTAAAAATCAAAGGATGTAAATAATATACCACACAAACTGTAACCAAAAAAAGGCAGGAGTGGCAATACTAATCTCACATAAACTAAATTTAAAGCAGAACCAACCATAAAAGACAAGGAGGGACATTATATAATGATTAAAGGGACAATCCAACAAGAAAACTTAACTCTAAAACATCTTCACACCAAACAACATGGCTACAAAATACATAAAACAAACTCTAATAGCACTGAAAGGAGAAATAGACAGTTTCACAATAATAGTAGGAGACTTCAACACACCAATCTCAGTAAAGGATAGAACATCCAGAAAGAAACCCAACAAAGATACTGAAGATCTAAAGGCCACAATTAACCAACTTGACCTCATAGATATATATAGAACACTCTACACAACATTAGAAAACTATACATTCTTTTTTAATACATGTGAAGCTTCTCCATAATAGACCATATTTTAACCACAAAACAACCCTCAATAAAATCCAAAACACAGAAATAATACAAAGCATTATCTCTGATCACAATGCTATAAAAATAGAAATCAGTAACAGAAAGATCAAGGAAAAAATCAAATACATGGAAACTGAATAACTCATTGCTTAAAAACAAAAGTAAATAGAAAAAAGTTAAAGAGGAAATAAAAAAATTCTTAGAATCAAATGAGAAAAAAAATCATGCCAAAACCTGTGAGAGACAGCAAAGACAGTATGCAGAGGTCAGTTTATAGAAATAAACATACATGTCTAAAAAGAAGAGGCCAAAATCAAAACCTTAGCCCTACAAGTCAAACGAATATGAAGAGAGCAGCAAAAGAAGCCCACAGGCATCAGAAGAAAAAAAGAAAATGAAGATTAGAGCAGAAATAAATGAAACAGAGAATAGAGAAACAATACAAAAGAATCAACAAGATGAAAAGTTGGTTCTTTGAAAAGATCAACAAAATCGGCAAAACATCGACCAAACTGAAAAAGAAAAATAGGAGAGGAAGCACATGACACAAAGAAGAAGTGAGATGGGGGGTGTTACAACAGAACCAACTGAAATAAAAAGGATCATAACAGAATACTATGAAAAATTGTATTCCAACAAACTTGAGAACCTAGAGGAAATGCACAAATTTCTAGAAACACATTATCTACCTAAACTTAACTCAGCCTGAGGTATTAAATCTGAACAGATTCATCACAAGAGAAGAGATCAAAGAGATAATTACAAAACTCCCCCCACCTGAAAAAAAAAACCTGAAAAAAAAAAAAAAATAAAAAAAAAAACTAGTCCAGAAAGGTCCATTGGTGCACACTACCAAACTTTTAGAGAAAAGCACACACCAGTACTACTCAAACTATTTCAGAACATAGAAAAAAGAAGGACTATTCCTGAATTCATTTTATGAAGCCAGTATAACCCTGATATCAAAGCCGGGCAAAGAAACCACAAAGAAAGAAAATTACAGACCAATATCTCTTATCAATATAGATGCAAAAACAACAAAATTCCAGGCAATAGAATTCAGCATCTTATCAAAAAAATAATACACCATAACAAAGTGGGATTCATATCAGTTATACAAGGATAGTTCAACTTCAGAAAATCAATCAATGTAATCCACCACATAAATAGAAAAGAATCACATGATCATCTCAATCGATGCCAAAAATGCATTTGATAAAGTCCAACACCCATTCCTGATAAAAACTATCAATAAAATAGGAATAGAAGGAAAATTCTTCAGCTTGATAAAGGGCATCTATACAAAACCAGTAGCCCTGGTGGTACAGTGTTTAAGAGCTCAGCTACTAACCAAAAGGTCAGCAGTTCAAATCTACCAGCTACTTCTTGGCAACCCTATGGGGCAGCTCTACTCTGTCTTATAGGGTCATTATGAGTCGGAGTTGACAGCAACGGGTTTTTATACAAAACCAACAGCCAACGTCATTCTCAATGGAGAGACACTGAAAGCATTCCACCTGAGAATGGGAACAAGACAAGGATGTCCTTTATCACCGCTTCTATTAAACATTCTGTTAGAAGTCCTAGTAAAGCAATAAGGAAGAAAAAGAAATAAATGGCATCCAAATTGGAAAGGAATAAGTAAAATTATCCCTGTTCACAGATGATATGATCCTATACATAGAAAACCCCAAAGATTCCCCAAGAAAACTATGGAAACTCTTAGAAAGATTCAGCAGAGTAGCAGGATACAAGATCAACATAAAACATCAGTTGGATTCTTATACACAAGCAAAGAGATCTCTTAAAAGGAAATCAAGAAAACAATACCGTTTATAATAGTCCCTAAAAAGATAAAATACTGAGAAATAAATCTAACCAGGGGCACTCCTTGGAAACCCTATGGGGCAGTTCTACTCTGTCCTATAGGGTCGCTATGAGTCAGAATCGAGTCGACGGCAATGGGTTTGTTTGTTTTTTATGAATGTAAGACACCTATACAAAGAAAACTACAAAACACTATTGCAAGAAATCAAAAGAGACCTACATAAATGGAAAAAACATACATGCTCATGGATAGAAAGACTCAACATTGTGAAAATGTCAATTCTACCCAAAGTGATCTACATATTTAATGCAATCCTGATCCAAATACCAAGAGCATTCTTTAATGAGATGGAAAAACTAATCATCAACTTTGTATGGAAAGGAAAGAGGCCCTAGATAAGCAAAGTAGGAAGCCTCACACTACCTAATCTCAAAACCTAAAATGCAACCAAGGTAGTAAAAACATCCTGGTAATGGTATAATGATAGACACATAGACCGATGGAACAATAACGAGAACCCAGACATAAATCTATCCACCTATGGTTAGCTGATCTTTGACAAAGGACCAAAGTCTATTAAATGGGGAAAAGACATCTTTTAAACAAATGGTGCCGGTAAAACTGGATGTTCATTTGTAAAAAAGGAAACAGGACCCATACGTCACACCATACACAAAAACCAACTCAAAATGGATCATTGACCTAAATATAAAACCTAAAACAATAAAGATCACAGATCAAGGTGCCCAAATACATGGCAAAAGTACAATACAATCCATAACTGACAATGCCCTAACACCAGAAGATAAACTAGATACCAGGGAGCTCTTAAAAATTAAATACTTATGCTCACCAAAAATTTAAACAAAAGAGTAAAAAAAGAACCTACAGTCTGGGAAAAAAAATTGGCTTCCACATATCCGACAAGGATCTAATCTCTAAATTCTACATTTCAAAACTTCCATAACAAAAAAACAAATAATCCAAGAAAAAATAGGCAAAGACTATGAACAGACACTTCACCAAAGATGGACATTCAGGCAGCTAACAGACATGTGAGGAAATGTTCACATCATTATCCATTAAAGAAATGTAAATCAAAACTACAGTGAGATACCATCTCACCTCAACATTAATTGGCAATAATCAAAAAAACAGAAAATAACACATGTTGGAGAAGTTACAGGGACATTGGAACTCTTATGCACTGCTGGTAGGAATGTAAAATGGTGCAACCACTTTGGAAAATGATATGGTGCCTCCTTGAAAAGCTAGAAATAGAAAGGCCATATGATCCACAACCCCACTCTTAGGAATATATCTTAGAGAAATAAGAGGTGTCACATAAATAGACATATGCGCTCCCATGTTTACTGCAGCATTATTCACAATAGCAAAGAGATGGAAACAACCTAGGTGCCCATCAGCAGATGAACGGATAAACAAATGATGGTACATACACACAATGAAATATGACTTAATGATACAGAACAAAGATAAATCTGAGAAACTTCTCACAACATGGATGAATCTGGAGGGCATTACGCTGAGTGAAATAAGTCAATCAAAAAAGGACAAATATGAGTACACAATACAGGAGAAACTAGAACAACTTGTACTAGGAAAGGTCATGGAAGCCCCACAGACACATCCAAACTCCCTGAGGGACTGAATTGCTGGGCAGAGGGCTCTGGGGACCATGGTCTGGGGGAACATCTAGCTCAATTGGCATGACACAGCTTATAATGACAATGCTCTACATTCTACCTTGGTGAGTAGTGTCTGGGGTCTTAAAAGCCTGTGAGCAGCCATCTAAGATACTCCACTGGTCTCATCCCTTCGGGAGCAAGGGAGAATGAAGAGAACAGGATACAAGGAAAAGATTAGTCCGAAGGACTAATTGTCTGCAGCTACCAAGGCCTCCACCGGACTGAGTCCAGTACAGCTAGATGCTGCCCGGCTACCACCACTGACTGCTCTGACCAGGATCACAACAGAAGGTTCTGGACAGAGCTGGAGAAGGATGTACAGCATAATTCTAACTCACAAAAAAAAAAAGACCAGATTTACTGGCCTAAAGGAGACTGGAGAACCCTTGAGAGTATGGCCCCCAGACACCCTTTTAGCTCAGTGGTGAAGTTACCTCCGAGGTTCACTGTTCAGCCTGGGAGTGGACAGCCCCGTAAAACCAAATGAGACTAACGAGGTACAGGAGTCCAGTGACAAGGGCCGGAAAGCAAAAGGGCCAAAGAAGCTGGTGATAGGGAACCAAAGATTAAAGTGTCAATACACTAGGAGGACATAACCATAATAAATATATATGCACCCAGTGACGGGGCTCCAAAATACATAACACTGACTTTAACAGCATTGAAAAGAGAAATAGACAGCTCCACAATAATAGCAGGAGACTTCAACACACCACTTTCAGTGAAGAATGGAACATCGAGAAACTCAATAAAGATATGGAAGATCTAAATGCCACAATCAATCAACTTGGCCTCATAGACATATACACAACACTCCACCCAACAGTAGCAAAGTATACTTTCTTTTCCAACACACATGGAATATTCGCTAGAATAGACCACATTTCAGGCCACAAAGCAAAGCTTAACAAAATACAAAACATAGAAAAAGTACAAAGCATCTTTTCTTATCATAATGCCATAAAAGTAGAAATCACTAACAGAAACAGCAAGGAAAAAAAATCAAATACGTGGAAACTGAACAATACTTTGCTTAAAAACTACCGGATTATAGGAAAAATCAAGGATTAAATACGGAAATTCATAGAGTCATATGAGAATGAAAACACATCTTACCAAAACCTTTGGGACACAGCAAAAGTAGTGCTTAGAGGTCAATGTCTAGAAATAAATGCACACATCAAAAAAGAAGAAAGAGCCAAAATCAAAACATTAACCCTATAACTGGAACAAATAGAAAGTGAACAGCAAAAGAAGCCCTCAGTCACTGGAAGAAAGGAAATAATAAAGGTTAGAGCACAAATAAATGAAATAGAGAATAGAAAAACAATTGAAAGGAACAACAAGACCAAAAGCTGGTTCTTTGAAAAGATCAAGAAGATCGTCAAACCATTGGCCAAACTGATAAAAGAAAAACAGAAGAGGAAGCAAATAACCCAAATAAGATACAAGATGGGTAATATCACAACAGACACAACTGAAATAAAAAGGATCATAACAGAATACTATGAAAAATTGTACTCCAACAAATTTGAAATCTAGAGGAAACGGACAAATTTCTAGTAACACACTACCTACCTAAACAAACAAAAACCGAGGAAGAAAAACTAAATAAACCCATACCAAAGAAGACATTGAAGAGGTAATAAAAAAAAACTCCCTACAACACCAAAAAAAGCCCTGGCTTCTTTGGAGAATTCTATCAAGTTTTCAGAGAAGAGTTAACACCAGTACTACTAAAGGTATTTCAGAGAACAGAAAAGGAAGGAATACTCCCAGATTTACTCTATGAAACCAGCACAACCCTGATACCAATGCCAGGCAAAGATATGACAAAAAAAAAGAAAATTACAGACCAATATCCGTCATGAACATAGACGCAAAAATCCTCAACAAAATTCTAGCCAATAGAATTCAACAGCATATCAAAAATAATACATCATGACCAAGTGGAATTTATACCAAGTATGCAGGAATGGTTCAACATTAGAAAATCAATCAATGTAATCCATCACATAAATAAAACAAAAGAACCACATGATCTTATCAATTGATGCAGAAAAAGCATTTGACAAAGTCCAACACCCATGCCTGATAAAAACTCTCAGCAAAATAGGAATAGAAGGGAAATTTCTAGGCATAATAAATGGTACTTATAGAAAGCCAACAGCCAACATCATTCTAAATAGAGAGAGATTGAAAGCCTTCCTCTTGAGAATGGGAAACAGACAAGGATGCCCTTTATCAGCACTCTTATTCAATATTGTGCTGGGGGTCCTAGCCAGAGAAATAAGACAAAAATTTAAAAAAAAAGAAATATAGGGCATCCAAATTGGTAAAGAAGTAAAAGTATTCCTATTTGCGGATGATATGATCTTACACACAGAAAACCCCAAAGAATTCAGAAGAAAGCTACTGGGACTAATAGAAGATTTCTGAAAAGAAGCATGTTACAAGATTAAAACACAAAAATTTGCAGGATTCCTCTGCACCAACAAAGAGAACTTCAAAAAGAAAATCTCAAAATCAATACCATTTACAATAGCTCCTGTCTTAGTCATCTAGTGCTGCTATAACAGAAATACCACAAGTGGATGACTTTAACAAGTAGAAGTTTATTCTTTCATGGTCCAGTAGGCTAAAAGTCCAAATTCAGGGTATCAGCTCTAGGAGAAGGCCCTCTCTCTCTGTTGGATCTGGAGGAAGATTCTTGTGATGCATCAGTCTTCCCTTGGCATGGGAGCATCTCAGCGCAGGAATCTCAGGTCCAAAGGATGTGCTCTGCTCCCAGCACTTCTTTCTTGCTGGTATGAGGTTCCCATGTGTCTCTGCTCGCTGCTTGCTTTTATATCTCAGAAGAGATTGAATTAAGACACTATCTAATCTTGTAGAACTCACCAGTATAACTGCTGCTAATCTATCTTATTACATCATAGTGATAGAGTTTACAACACATAAGGAAATCACATCAGATTATAAAATGGTACACAATCATACAATACTGGGAATCATGTCCTAGCCACGTTGACAGATATTTTTGGGGGACACAATTCAATCCAGAACAGCTCCCAAGAAAATAAAGTACTTAGGAATAAATCTAACCAGGGACTTAAAAGAACTATAAGAGAAAACTACAAAACACTACTGCAAGAAACGAAAGGAGACCTACATATGTGGAAAAACATACCATGCTTATGGAAAGGCAAACTCAACATTGTGAAAACGCCAATTCTGCCCAAGGTGATCTACAGATATAATGCAATCCTGATCCAAATTCCAATGGCATTTTTTTTAACAGGATGGAGAAACAAATCACCAACTTTATATGAAAGGGGAAGAGGTCCTGGATAAGTAAAACATTACTGAAGAAGAAGAACAAAGTGGGAGGCCTCACACTACCTGATTTTAGGACCTATTATACTGCCAAGGTGAACAAAAGAGCCTGGTACTGGTACAACAACAGACACATAGACCAATGGAACCGAATTGAGAACTCAGACATAAATCCATCCACCTATGAGCAACTGATATTTGACAAAGGCCCGAAGTCTATTAAATGGTACAAAGACAGTGTCTTTAACAAATGATGGTTACATAAGTTGATATCCATCTGTAAAAAAAAGAAACAGGACCCATACCTCACACCAGACACAAAAACAAACTCATAATGGATCAAAGTTCTGATATAAATTCAAAAATGATAAAGATCATGGAAGAAAAAACAGGGGCAATGCTCGGGGCCGTAATTCATGGCATAAATAGTATACAAACCGTTAATAGTGCACAAACACTTGAAGAGAAACTAGATAACTGGGAGCTCCTAATGATCAAACACTTATGCTCATCAAAAGAATTCACGAAAAAATAAAAAGAGAACCTAAATACGGGAAAAATTTCTTTGACTACAACATATCTGATAGAGGTCTAATCTCTACAATCTACAAGATACTGCAGCACCTTAACAAAAAAAGACAAATAATCCAATTAAAAAATGGGCTAAGGATATGAACAGACGCTTCACCAAAGACATTCAGGCGGCTAACAGACACAAGAGAAAATGCTCACAATCATTAGCCATCAGAGAAATGCAAATCAAAACTACAATGATATAACATTTTACCCCAGTGATGTCGGCACTAATCCAAAAAACACAAAATAACAAATGCTGGAGAGGTTGTGGGGGGATTCTAACTCTTATGCACTGCTGGTGGGAATGTAAAATGGTACAACCACTTTGGAGAATGATATGTGCTTCCTTAAAAAACTAGAAATAGAAATACTATATGATCCAGCAATCCCACTCTTAGGAATATACCGGAGGGAAATAAGAGCTGTCACAGGAATAGACGTACACAAAACCATGTTCACTGCAGCACTATTTACAATAGCAAAAGGATGGAAACAATCTAAATGCCCATCAACAGATGAATGGATAAACAAAACAATAAAGAACAATGATGAATTTGTGAAATATCTCACAATATGGATGAATCTGGAGGCCATTATGCTGAGTGAAGTAAGTCAATTACAAATGGACAAATATTGTATGAGACCACTATTATAAGAACTCAAGGTAAGGTTTACACACAGAAAAAACCATTCTTTGATGGTTACAAGGGTGCTTATAAACATCAGTTGTTTAGTATGAGTATTCAAAACGTATTTGAGTAATTTTGTCTAGTAGTTGTTAGGGACCATCGAGCTAGTTCTGACTCATAGCAACCCTAGGTACAGCAGAATGAAAATGAAACACTGCCTGGTCTGCGCTATCCTCACAATCCTTGCTATGTTTGAGCCCATTGTTGCAGCCACTGTGTTAATCTGTCTCATTGAGGGTCTTCATCTTTTTCGCTGACCCTCTACCTTACAAACATGATATCCTTCGTCAGGGACTGGTCCTTCCTGACAACATGTTCAAATTGAGACGAAATCTCACCACCCTTGCTTCTAAGGAGTATTCTGTCTAAACTTCTTCCAAGACAGATTTGTTCTTTCTTTTGGCAGTCCATGGTATATTCAATATTCTTCGCCAACACCATAATTAAAAGGCATCAATTCTTCTTCAGTCTTCTTTATTCATTGTCCAGCATTCGCATGCATATGAGACGTTTGAAAATACCATGGCTTGGGTCAGGTCCACTTTAGTCCTTAGAGTGACATCATTCCTTTATAACTCTCTAAAAGAAGTCTTTTGCAGAAGATTTGCCCAATGCAATACGTCGTTTGATTTCTTGACTGCTGTTTCCATGGGCATTGATTGTGGATCCAAGTAAAAAGAAATCCTGATAACTTCAATATTTTCTCCGTTTATCATGATGTTGCTTATTGATTCAGTTGTGAGGATTTTTGTTTTCTTTATGTTGAGGTATAATCCATACTGAAGGTTGTAGCCTTTGATCTCCATCAAAAAGTGTTTCAAGTCCTCTTTACTTTCAGCAAGCAAAGGTGTGTCATCTATATATCACAGGTTGTTTATGAGTCTTCCTCCAATCCTGATGTCTCACTCTTCTTCATATAGTCCAGCTTCTTGGATTATTTTCTCAACATACAGATTGAAAAAGTATGGTGGAAGCATTCAGTCTTGATGCTCGCCTTTCCTGATTTTAAACCATGTAATAGTCCTTGTCCTGTTGGAATGACTTCCTTTTGTTCTCTGTACAGGTTCCACATGAGCACTATTAAGTGTTCTGGACTTCCCATTCTTTGCAATATTATCCATAATTTTTATATTCCACTCAGTCAAATGCCTTTGCATAGTCAATAAAACACGTGTAAACATCTTTCTAGTATTCTCTCCTTTTAACAAAGATCCATCTGACATCAGCAATGATATTCCTCGTTCTGTGTCGTCTTCTGAATCTGGCTTGAATTTCTGGTAGTTCTCGGTCGATGTACTGCTGCAATTGCTTTTGAATTATCTTCATCAAAATTTGACTTGTGTAATATAAATTACATTTTTCAATAATTTCCACATTCTGTGGGATTAACTTGCTTTGGAATGGGTTCAAATATGCTAAATACTATAGCACATACACTAAATTTATATTTTAGTATCGTTAACTTACATTTTCTGCATTTCCACACTTCTACCAGAAAACATTACTGTACAAAATGATTTAAACTATTATTAAATCATATAGTTTAAAAAATTAATTTGGAAAATGCAATGCAATTTAAAGAGTAGTTATCAGTATGTTATCTTTTAAATAATAAGTCATCAATCCTATACACCAATTCATTAATGCGCAGTCTTTTGACTTGACTTTCTACCCAACTTTTAGCTATATCCTCTTCTTAATTTCCTATCAGTTGTTGGTTGCCATTGAGTGGATTTCAACTCATGGCAACTCCACGTGTGCTGAGTAAAACTGCTCCATAGGGTTTTCAAGGGTATAACATTTCTGAAGCAGATCTCTAGGCTTGTCTTCCAAAGAATCTCTGAGTGCTATCTACTTTGCTTAAATTTTACGATTTGGTTACTCTTATAAATAAGAGGCCCAAGATCATACAACTAATATGTGACAGAAAAAGAATTTTAGCCAGCTGATATGGTTCCAGAAGCTTTCTTTTACCACTATTCTCTTGCATGTATATCTAGCTTTTACATTCTGGGTTTCTTTCTGTGATTTTCAAATACTGTTTAAAAAAGAAAAAATTATTTATTGCATTTTTTCTTAGGCTTAATGGAGAGGAAAAATCATTCCCATAATTAATAATCACAATAACTGATGTGCAATAAATGTTCATATATATTTTTCATATATTTATGATATTATGACACTTTTTTCTGAAAATGATATCATAAATCTATCAAATATCTTTTTCTATATATTTTGAAACCTTTCAATATTAATATATTGATATTAATTTTTTCTAATAAA
>NW_004443970.1:395951-442517 GCF_000243295.1 Trichechus manatus latirostris | reverse complement strand
AATTTTTTCTAATAAAAGGTGTTTTCTATTTTTTAAAAACTTAATTTAGATAGTCAAAATATGTTTCTATACAAAATGTCTATATAAATATATGTTTATAAATAAATATATGTATTAAAATTTTATACCGAAACGTATGATAATGAAGGTAGGAAAATAATAATGACTGATTGGATTGTTTTCTTAGTAATTTGAGAAAATCTCTGCATCTGACTTTTATACATGAAATAGTTTTTAGCAACCTGCATTACTTCATTAGGAGCCCTGGTGGTACAGTGGTTGAGAGCTACAGCTGCTAATCAAAAGTTTGGCAGTTCGAATCCACCAGCAACTCCTTGGAAACCCTATGGGGCAGTTCAACTCTGTCCTATAGGATTGCTATGAGTCAGAATAGACTTGATAGCAATGTGTTTATTTACTTCATAAAGTGAATATACAGTTGATTAAAAAATGCTCAAATAGCCTTACATTGTCTTTGGTATATTGCATAGAAAATTTTGTATATATATTTACGCAACATTTAATGTAGCAGTTGGGATTTTAAAACAAACACAAAAATTTCATAGTGTACCCAGACATGCACAATTTGGAGAAGCACATTACCACATAGGAAACAGTACTTTATTAATGCTTATTTAATCATAGTACTTTAATTAAAACTAGTATTTTGAGTTGGCAGTTTTGTTAGCTCAATTTAATTCACCACATATGTTCAAATGCCTTCTTTCTGCCGAGCACATTAAGAAAAATAGAGTCAGGAATATTCACTCACATTCCAAAGTCACAAGACCCATCAGTAAATACAAAGATAAAACCTCGCAGATGTTATACTTCCAGCCCATTGCTTGACTCGCTCATCCAAACTCTTTTGTTCACCTTTAAAATATGTGGAGATAAGTCCATTAATATGATCCTAGGCTTTAGTTTGATGGCTCTAACGAATTAGGCTCACCCTATCCAAAAAAATATATCCAATAATGTGCATAATGAATTCTTGTCATTCTCTGTGTACCTGTTCTCTCTCATTATATCCAAAAATTTGGGATTATTCCAAAGTGCTTTGTAATGACTTTTTGTAAGCAAGACAAGTAGAAGAAATTCTTCAAGGACAGAGTGAATTAATATATAAAGCTGCGCTAAATAACTAGGGAGGAGGGAAGTGATAGCAACAGACAGACCATGAGGCATGTATTGTTTGGAAGGTTCATGGAATAAAGAATCATACTGCCAGTGATGAAAGGTAAAAAGAAGTCATAAATACTCTCAGTTCTTTGAGTATCAACTCATATTCCAACTAATGTGTTTTTCTGTAATAATTTTTGGAAAATATTTAACTGACATATATATATTCTTTGTTACATTTATGAAGGTGTGTATAAGGATAATTATTTCACAAGTTTGGAGTCATATGTATCTATAAATAAATGCTACATGCTTTACTTTACAAGCAATTTAAATTAAGTCTCTATTGTGATCTCACTGCTCATTGTCTACATTGTAAATTTTCTCAAACTGAGGGGCTTGACATAGGTTAACCATAGCTAATTTCTCCTCTACAAAATGAAATTATGAAATGGAGATGAAGGCTATTTGTGAGCAAACCTTAACAATTTAAAATAGTATTTAAAATAACTATTTAAAAAAGTATCTTTCTCTTTAAAATAGTAAGGTATGCTCTGAGCTTCAATTAGTTATCTTGATTGTTTTTATTAGACGTTGAAATATATAGATTAACTCTTTAACACATTGCTCTTTTTTTAATGATAGCAAAACATTAACTCACATCATCCAAATTATTCTATACAATAACAATGTTAAATTTTAGTAGTTCACTTTTCCATGCAGAAGATCTGTGTGAAAATGGCACAGTTTATATCTATCTATCTATCTATCTATATATTGTCTATTGCTTTTCATCCAAATCTTTCTCAGAGTACTATCAGTACAAAAAATTAAGACAAGAGTATAGCAGACAAGACTGTGAAAGCAGGAGGAGTCCCAAAGAAACATTTTGCACTTGGAGGAACTTCTTTTCTTTCCTCTTTGTTCCTCCTTTCTCCCTTCCTTCCTCCAGTCTTCTCTCCTTCCCTCCCTTCTTTCCTTCTTCCCTCCCTCCCTCCCTCCTTCCCTCCGTTCCTTCATTATCTCATCCCCTTCAAAGACTGTTGATTCATTTTAAGATAATGTCATTATGAAAATAGCGTTATCATTTTCGGAATTAATGAACCAAAATTGTAGGAAATTAATTGTATATTAATATCCAATAGGCCTGATCCACACATGAAAGAGCTCATAGCCTACAATGTCCTATAATATTGGTTACAAAACTGCTTCAGAATATCTTTGCCTTGATGTAAGTTTCATTCTCTTCTGTATGTTCTATTTATTTATTTTGATACCACTTTATTATACATATTATACATGTAATACATATAATCATAAAACTCTAAATGAGTTGGCTTTTAGTTAGGTTAATGTATGCTTCAATGAAGGCTAATAAAATAATAATAGGTAGTATTTATTGATCATTTGCTTTATGCTTGACACTATCAAGCACATTAAAAGTATTATCTCTTTAATCCTTACATAAAATTGTTCAAAAGGAAAAATAAAAACTATGAAAGCAGAAGTAATAATTTTGATGTTGATAAAAGAAAATATAGTAGATGTTTTAATTCATCTTATTCAGAATTTTTCTGAGATCATGTCTTTACTCACCCTTACCCTTAGTGTTAGGTACAGCACATTTCGTTTGAAACTACTTTCGACCACTTAACTGACAGAAAAAATACTATCCCAAAATATTTAAACAACTCTCTTTGAAAAGTGGCTTCGTTTGTTTAATGTCAGCATTTTGTGAGACTGCTCAGTTCCAACAGTGACAGGAATTTTACGAAGGAAGTAGCCTCAAAGAAATAATAAGCTGTTGCATTCACACTTAGTAAACTAAGTTTGAATCTGTTTCAACTTTTAAAATTAGAAATAAAATTCGTATGATATTTTTGGAGCTCTGGTGGCGCAGTGGTTAAGAGCTTGGCTGCTAACCAAGAGGTCAGAAGTTCGATTCCAACCAGCCGCACCTCGAAAACCCTATGGGACAGTTCTATTCTGTCCTAACGTGTCACTATGAGTCAGAATCGCTGGGTAGTGCAGTTGAGTGCTTGACTACTAACTATAAAGTTTGGCAGTTTGAACTCACCCGGAAGTGCCTTGGAAGAAAGTCCTGGTGATCTGAATCTAAAAGGCCACAGCCTTACAAATCCCATAGAGTATAGTCTTACTCTGCAGACCTGGGGTCACCATGAGTGGAAATTGACTCAACAGAAACTAGAAAATCATTTTAAAATATTTAAATGTCAAGATTTGGAGATTTAATTCAGATACTTTTTTGAGATGGTTGTACAGTTTAGTAGAGGGTTGGGGATTGTGGTGAGGGTTGGAGGTAAGGAGCATTTCTTCTCTTGATGTGAATTAAGAATGTTTGAGCTTGGATCAGAAAGACTTGAGATCAAATCCTGCCTCCACAACTTACATGTTCTGTAACTTTAGGCAACTTCTGTAGATTTTTTTAGGCCCAGATTCTACAATTATAACTAAAATGGAAGTAATAAGATCATCCTCACAGTCACTGGCAGGAAAAAAATCTTGACATCATATGCCCTCCATTAATATCAGTTTCTTCCTTCCATTAGCTGTATAACCTTAAGCAAGTGATTTAAACTTTTGATAAATAAAAACTGGTTGCCGTTGAGTCAATTCTGATTCATAGCTGCCCTGTAGGACAGAGTAGAACTGCCCTATAGGGTTTCCAAGGAGCAGCCGGTGAATTCAAACTGCTGACCTTTTGGTTAGCAGCCGTATCTCTTAACCATTGTGCCACCAGGGCTCCTTTTGAATACTTGGGGACAAAAATAATATACTTGTGAAAAAGCTGAATCTTGGAACACACACTTATTTTAAGGATTATTTTATTGTAGCAAATTTTAGTTACATAGAGGCAAGTTATGGAAACTCAAATGACAAATTTGACTTCATAGACTTTAGTTGAGACCTGTTTTACGCTAAGTTTCAGAAATTTCACGTGTGATGTTGATGTTCAGTCAGACTTTAGAAAAAATATACTAAAAACGTCTAACACCAAATATGATTTATTTCACTGCATGTTTTATTATTTTTTATATTGTTATTTGTAAATATTTTGGAGAATGGGAAAACACTCTTGCTTTTGGGAACATTAAATGCATGGCTTCGTTTGTCATTTTTGTTTATGTCAGATGTAGACACATTCTCAAGTAAAAATATAGCATACCTTCCAATTTACCAACTTCATGATCTTACTTGTTCATCCTACATGTCCTGCTCTTCACCTATAATGGGGATAATAGTGAGGCATTACTCAATTCTTTCAACTGAGTTATTGCATGTAAAGCCTTTAGTGCAGATTTTCATAGACAGTAAACAATAAATGGCAGCTCTAATTATTTGAGTTATGTGCTAATCTTGATATTTAATGAACATAGAATAATTTTTGAGACATAAACTTGTAGAAGCTATTATACAAAAATGTGCACAAGCAAAGATTTCTTAGTGTTACACTTTCGAAAAATTGCAGTCCCAAAATTCCTGAAGACTACATATAACAAATAGGGTCCCTGGTTATAAGTGATAGAGACAAGCTCTAACTAAACAAGCAGCAGGCTTTAGAAGTATCAAGAGCCTAGTGTATAAAATGCACAGAAGCTAAATACGGCCAGGTAGCAGAACAATATCTGGTCTGTATACAGCCACAGATGATGTCATATACTACTGATCACCCTGCCAGACACTCAGAGCCATTAACACATTTGCTGGCAATTAATACTTTCTCTGTGAAGTTAAGAAGGAGCCCTGGTGATGCAGTGGTTAAGTGTTCAGCTGATAACCAAAAGGTCAGTGGTTTGAACTCACCAGCTGCTCCAAAGGAGAGAGAGGTGACAGTCTGCTTCTGTAAAGATTACAGCCTTGGAAATCCCATGGGGCAGTTCTACTCTGTCCTATAGGGTCGTATCTATGAGTCAGAATCAACTGAACGGCAATGGGTTTGGTTTTTTTGGTTTTACTTCATAATGGGAAGGGTGTCTGTAGCTGAATAGTTAACATTCCATATACCTCTAGATAAATATTCATTTTTTTTCAATTAAAACATACTTAATTTGTATACTTTCGGCATTGGCAAAATAGTCAAAAATAAAAAAGCAGACACCACCACTGGCCTCAAAGGGCTTACATTTATATCTTAGGGGAAGGTTGGTAGATAATATACAAATAAACTGATAAATATATAATGATGCCAACAGTAATAAGTGCTTAGATTTTTATAAATCGCAACAGAGGTGAGGAATGGAGCTACAAGAGAGTCACTTTAAAGTGGTTATCTTAGGAAGGAGTACAAAAGTAGCATTATGAATTTTGGCTGAGCAAAATAAATGAATTATGTTAGCATTTATTGAGATGGAGAACATTGAGGAAACTTGATTTGCTGAATAAAATAAATCAGTTTTAGATATGTTAAATTTAAATAACTATTAATCATTTAAATGGAAATCAATATACGTATGCAGATTTAAAAGGAAAAATCTGGTCTACAAGTATAGATTTGAGGAATCATCAGAAGTGAATGGTATTTAGAGATACAGTAAAAATAAGATAAACTGAGAAGTGAGTGCAAAGTGTTCCATATTCTGAGCCCTTGAACATCTCAATATTTATAGGTAAGAAATTGGAATATGCGAAGAGACTGAAATAAACTCTGAAACACCCTGAAAATTTGCAGAGTGAGGGGTTCCTGAAAGCCAAACAGTAATTTTGACAGGAGGTGGAGCTGAACAACTGTTGCCAATAACAGCTGAAATCAAATATGACTAAGAATTGATATATATCAGAGTAGTGTCAGTGGAGAGATGGACACAAAAATGAGATTGGTATGGATTCAAAAGAGGTTGGCACGTGAGATTGTGTAAGCAGTGAGGCTAGATAACCTTTCAAGGAATGTAGCGATAGTTTTTTCAATAACGGGAAGTAGAGATGATAGGCAGTAGATGTTAGGAAGAATTTGTGAGAAGGTATAGCTAAGTAATTTACATAACTTCCTTAGATTTTTAATGATTATATACTCAACACCAAATGTTAATAAAATAAGGGGTAAAATACAAAGATATTAACCAGATTTTTTTCACAGGCTTGAACTCACATTGAAGAAGGTTCATGGATTACATACTTGGAGTTTCCATATAGAATATATGATCATTTCACTTTCTTGTTTATTCTAAAATTGTATTGTCTGGAAAAGCATCATAATTTTAGATATCTTCCTTTCTTCTTTTTCTTTTTTTTAATATTCCAGACAACCAAATCAAGTTTTCATCACGCATTAGAATAACTTAATATGAGATAAGATACAAAATGTCAGTTGAACTTCATTACTCTGTGTGGACTATGGTCTTTACCAGTTCAATAATTTGTTCTAGAACTTAAAGGTATAAGCATTTGTCTCAGTCATCTAGTGCTGCTACAACAGAAATACCACAAGTAGATGGCTTTAAAAAAGAGAAGTTTATTTCCTCACAGTAAAGTTGCTGAAAGTCCAAATTCAGGGCATCAGCTGCAGGGGAAGGCTTTCTCTTTCTGTTGTCCTTCTTGTCTTCAAAGTTCCCCTGGACTAGGAGCTTCTCCGCTCAGGGACTCCAGGTCCAAAGGATGTACTCTGCTACTGGCACTGCTTTCTTGGTGGTATGAGGTCCCTCTGTCTCTCTGCTCACTTCTGTCTTTTATATCTCAAGAGATTGCCTCAGGACACAATCCAATCTTGTAGACTGAGTCCTGCCTCACTAACACAACTGCGGCCCATCCTCCCTCATTAGCATCATAGAGGCAAGATTTACAGCCAACAGGAAAATCACACAATACTGAGAATCATGGCCCAGCCAATAGATACACACTTTTTCTGGGGCAAGTAATTCAATCCATCACAGCACTCAAAAACATAAATTTTTATGTTCCGTAAAACTTAGTACTTCCCAACAGCATGTCAAAACAGTGATTGTTAAACACAGGGACATTCAGAATCAACTACTTTATTTCAGCTTACTTCACTGGAGGTTAGAGTGACATTCAGCCAGGTTTCTATGAGAGCCATTGGGTCCTATGCAAAAAGACAAATTTTTTATTTCTTTGTTTGTTTCGTTGGTTAGTTTTGCTTCCTCTACATAATTAAGGGACATTGATTAGGTAGGTTGTTTTTCTATTACAAGTTATTTTTTATTTATTATGGACTAGTATATTCCCACAACATGGGAATATGCCACACATGCCATATATGTGTGTATATGTACATACATATACATATATATCTCCTACAAGACGGTCATTTAGTGTCTTAGTTGCAGAGATTTGTCTTAAAATATTCGTATTCTTATCACACTACTTGACATCTTAATCATTAGCAAAAGAAAAGTAATCTAAATTTTACGTCCCAAACCAATGCTTCCGTCTGAGTTAATATTCAAGACAGTCATCCTAAGAGACCCACAGAAGCTAATGTTTGTGGTGCCTGAATAGAATTCAGACAATGTTTGACTCTATTTCGCATGCCATTGACACTGCATTGTTACATACTCAGCATTTTTTTGTTTCTACTTTTCTCCATGGATGAAATAATTCCTCTCTCTTCTTTACCTCACTGGGATTTGCGAGGATGATATTTTCTCTTATTTATTGACAAGGTTGATATTTTTCTCTGAAAGTTTTCATGGAACTAGAGTATCATTTGTTAGAACAAGGGTAAAGTCAACAGCATTTTGTGAAAAAAAGCATGTTTCCACTGCATACTACTACCTCAGAAAACCCTCTCAGTTTCATATTTTAATTACTTTTTAAAATTTTCTCACTCTTTTATTAGTGCCCTCATTTGTAGAGATTTCATTTCAAGATCAAGCCATATCTTTGGCCAAATCATCACATTTGAACTTTGAACTGTCTTCTCTAGGTCCTTGCTGGTGATGCTGTTCACAATTGTACAGTTGAAGATCAACCTTGGCCCATTTCAGCAATCACACCTGGCTTCTGGAATCCCAGTTCATATGAAAGGTCTATGTTACTTCTTTCCCTGAAACAATAGATAGTAGTAATATTCTTCTAGTTTTTAATTTATTTTTTTTTCTATTTTATCCCTCAGACATGAAATATAGAAGTATGAAACAAAATGGGCAAATTATTTAATATCTGCAAGCATATTTTTGATGAAAATTTTCTTTATGTACATGTCTAAAATAGAATGAGAAATAAAAAATGGTGTCTAGATTTCCATACCTTTTCTTCCATTTTCTTATCTCTTTCACAATCTTTTTCTCTCACCAACTTGCAGGAATATTCCCCAGACCACGTTACTCTTGTTGGCATTTTGATCTGCTAATAAACACATGAAGAAAAGACAAATATTTGAGCAGGAAATACATGTTCACTGAGTCTGTAACTTAATGGTTTAATGATTGTAATCAAAAGTTCTGCAACAGTCACTAGTTATCAGTGTAAGGTAAAATCCATGTAGCTTATATACTCATCAAAGAAATACTATTTTAGTTGGAAAATTGCCACTGAATCAATAGTTTATTCTTAAATAGAACTAAGATATTGTACAACAGAGAACTACACACGTATTTATCATTTTGTACTTCAGTCACATTTTCTCCTTTGACCTGCATATTCAATTAATATCTTCTTTCTCAATTGACTTCAACTTACATGAGAAAGTGTCAAGTCAGAGTAGATATCTTCACTTTAAATATTCTAAAAAATAATAATTTGAATGGATCCTGTGGGGCCAGAAATAATTTCTGGGTTAGCATCAATATTAATAGTATTTTATGGGATGTGTATGAATTTAATGTAGAAAAGTTTCTCTCTTCCTGATTTCCCAAATGCAGCAGGAAGTTAAGCTGAACATAGGGTATCATTTCCACATTAATTTGGCATTGGTGGGAACAAGGAAATTGTCATCCTGGGTCAGATTCATGGTAAATTAAGGAACTAGTCCTCTTTATATAATTAATATGTTCATACAGCAAATATTTCTAGGTACTTGCAAAAACTAGAAAGTGTTTTAGGCAATAAGGAAAAAGCAGTGAACCAAACAGAAAAAGAAACTGACTTTATGAAACTTTCATCCAATGCAAATATTGAAAGCTAAATATATACCAAGCTATTTTCAAAGTTATTTAAGACTGTCATTCATATGTTTATGTCTATGCCTATGCATATATATATATATGTATATATCTTGTTGTTAGGTCCCATCAAGTCAGTTCCAACTCTATAAAGCAGAACAAAACACTGCCTACTCCTGTGTCATCCTCACAATCTTTGCTGTGTTTGAACCCATTGTTACAGCCACTATGTCAGTCCATCTTGTTGAGGGCCTTCCTCTTTTTCACTGATCCTCTCCCTCACCAAGCATGATGTCCGTCTTCAAGGTACTGGTCCCTCCTGATAATATGTCTAAATAACATGAGACAAACTCTCACCATCCTTCCAAGGAGCACTCTGGCTGTACTTCTTTCAAGACAGGCTTGTTCTTTCTTCTGGTGGTTCACCATATATTCAATATTTTTCACCAACCCCATGATTCGAAGGCATCAATTCTTTAGTTTTCCTTATTCAATGTCCACCTTTCCTATGTATATGAGGAGACTGCAAATAACAAGGCTTGGGTCAGGCACACCTTAGTCCTCAAAGTGACATCTTTACTTTTCAACATTTTAATGAGATTTGCCCAATGAAATATGTGGTTTGATTTCTTGACTGCTGCTTCCATGGGTGTTTATTGTGATTCAAGTGAAATATATATGTCACTGACATTTTGTCAGTGACAAACTCTATACACACAAGTGTATATAGATATATAACTGTATATCATTAAATGAGATACTTAGTAATTGCATAAGAAATGCTGGTTATATTATAATAATTGTTAACCTAGATTAATAAATGCTGTAAATGAATTACTCATTGCATGGATACATTCTCCCATGGGTTTGTTTAAACTTGTATTATTGAAGTTACAAAGATCGCTCTATAACTAAAATTTAAATATTTGGTGAACATATATTAAGAATGAATTCATGAATTTTTTTTAAGATCTCCTGAAAGACCTCAAAGCCTCTCATGATTTTACTAATATCCCTTTAAACTTATGCTTTTCAAATTGAACACTCTATTGATATCTTGGAGCCATGGTGCTGCAGTGGTTAAGAGTTTAACTGCTAACTAAAAGGTCGACAGTATGATTCCACCAGCTGCTCTTTGGAAACCCTATGGAGTAGTTCTATTCTGTACCATAGGGTGGCTACAAGTCGGAATTGACTCCACGACAACACGTTATCAACATCTTGAATTAAGCAGAATATTAAGCTAGTATTGTAAGACAAAACTCTTATAAGTTCTCATATAATTTGCCTGAGTTGAGGCCTATAATTATAAAACCATTATTTTATATATTTATACAGTTACAAAAAGCTACATGTAAGTGACATGTAAGGATGTTCTTTTCCACAAAGTTATCTAATAATGACATATGTTCTATTTCTTAATGCAACCTGAGCTTTCACTTCTACAACTCCATGCTTTTGTCTATAGTACTCCTACCTCTAAAATGCTGTTTTTACCTTTTTTCTAACTTTCCTTCATCTTTCAAGATTCAGTTCAATGGTTCCCTTTAATAGAAAATAAGTACCGATTTTGGGGTGCTTTCTACATACCAGTTTCTGTATAAAATATATTAAACTTGTATCATTTCATTTTATAATAAATTTCGCTCTCATTTATAAAGATGAGAAATAGGAGCTCAAAGAGTTCTTTAACTTACCAAAGACAAACAGGTGGTTAAGATGGGATTTAATGTCATGACCTCTGGCTACAAAGTGACTGTGCGTATTGTCCTGAATATGTATCAAATTTAATTTATGAATATCTTTTTTATGTGTTCATATTTCCCACAAAACTGTAAGTTCCTGGAGGGTCAGAATTATTTTTTCTCATCATGCCTAGCTATCATTTGACACCCATAAATGTTAACTCATAAAGGATTGAATGGTTTCAGTGTCATGGATTGAATTATGTCCCCCAAAAAATGTGTGTATCAATTTGGCCAGGCCATGATTCCTGGTATTGTGTGGTTTTCCTATAAGTTGTAAATCCTGCCTCTGATGTTAATGAGGGAGGATGGGCGGCAGTCGTGTTAGTAAGGCAGGACTCAGTCTACAAGATTGGATTGTATCCTGAGGCAATGTCTTGAGATATAAAAGACAGAAGTGAGCAGTGAGACAAGGGGACTTCATACCATCAAGAAAGCAGTGCTGGGAGCAGAGCCTGTCCTTTGAACCGGGGTCCCTGCTCCAAGAAGCTCCTAGTCTGGGGGAACACTGATGAGAAGGCCGAGAGAGAGAAAGCCTTCCCCCGGAGCTGAATTTGGACTTATAGCCTACTTTACTGTAAGGAAATAAACTTCTCTTTGTAAAATCATCCACTTGTGGTATTTCTGTTATAGCAGCACTAGATGACTAAGACATTCAGTAACAACTGAGATTTTATTGCGTTCTTTGGCGTTTCATATTATTTTAAACTGCTTTTGTATTGAAAACGTGTTACTTATGTGATATTAAAACTACTTCCTCTTAGTGCTCTACTTAAATCCATTGGTAGCCCTTAGTATACATTTTATTCAACCTCATTCAAATGTTTAAAAGCAGCTCTTATTATTTTAAAAAAAAAATCTTTCCTTTAGATGAACTTCATATAAAATAACTTCAAACCTTTTAGAGTCCTTGCCATTCTCCTTTATTAAAATTAGACTCAATTCAACATAATTTAAAAACTATTTAATGGTCATTAGAGCTAGCTCTTTTTTTTTTTTTTTTCTTTTTATCGATCTAATTGTGAATAAAAGAGTCTCATGCAACAGCATGAAGTTGTTTTGACTTGGAAAAAGGAGTAGTATCTCACTCATTCTAGAGGCTCTGTCTTCATTAGGCAGCCTAAGATTACATTAAATTTTCTTTGTCCCTGGTCTTAGTTATCTAGAGCTGCTATGACAGAAATAAAGTTGGTGGCTTTAACAAACAGAAGTTTATTTTCTCACAGTTTAGGAGGCTAGGAGTCCAAATTCAGGATGCCAGCTTTTGGGAAAGGCTTTCTCTCTCTGTTGACTCTGAGTGCAGTTCCTTGTCTCTTCTGAGCTTCCGCTCCTGGGCAATCTGTTCATGTGGTTTGACATCTCTCTACTCCCCATCTCTGCTTGCTTAATCTGCTCCTTTTATATTTTGTAAGAGATTTACTCAAGACACACTTACACCAAGCTTGCCTCATTAGAATAGCAAAGAACAGCCCATTCCCGAATGGGATTATAGCCACAGGCATTGAGGTTATATTTGCAACACATTTTGGGCGGAAACAATTCAGTTCATAACATTGCTCCTCCTCTTCTTCTGTCTCTTCTTCTGCTTCTCTTTCTCTTCTTCCTCCTTTTTTTCTAAGTCTGTTCTCATTGTTGATTACTTTGAGGCTTATGGAAACCCTGGTGGTGCAGTGGTTAAGTGCTGTGGCTGCTAACCAAAACGTCAGCAGTTTGAATCCACCAGGTGCTCCTTGGAAACTCTATGGGACAGTCTACTCTGTCCTATAGGGTTGCTATGAGTTGGAATGACTCGACGGCAATGGGTTTGGTTTGGTTTTGAGGCTTATACTCATATAAAACCAAAACTCTTTGTTATGGAGTTAATTCTGACTCACAGTGACCCTGTAGGATGGAGTAGAACTACCTCATATGGTTTCCATGGATGTAATCTTTACAGAAGCAAACTGCCACATCTTACAGCAACTAAGAGGCTGGTGGGTTTGAACCAATGACCTTTTGGTTAGCAGCTGAGTGCTTAACTACTGTGCCACTAGGGCTCCTTTATGAGCATATAGATCTAAGTATATATCTGTTCTTGCACTGACAGTCCCAGATTACACTTGTGATCCAAATTTAGAATTTGTTCTGGATTTTAAATTTTTTAAATAAAATATAATGAAGTCTCTGGGTGGCACAAATGGTTAAAAACTGGACTACTAAGCAGTTCAGACTCACCCAGAGGATCCTCAGAAGACGGGCCTGATGATCTGCTTCTGAAAGATCACGGCCTTGAAAACCCTATTATTATTATTCTGACCCATAGAGACCCTAAAGGACAGAGTAGAACTGCCCCGTAAGGTTGCCAGGGAGGAGCTGGTGGATTCAAACTGCCAACCTTTTGGTTAGCAACCGAGCTCTTAACCACTGTCCACCAGGGCTCCTGAAAACCCTGTGGAGCAGTTCTAATCTGCACACAAATGAGATAGAAATTGACGTAATGGCAACAAACAGCAATAACAGCAACAGCAACAATTAACATAAATCATTGCATTTAGTTTGTTTAGGCTATAGTGTCATTTAGTAAAGCAGGAGATACTTACGCACTGCACAGTTCTTACTATATGAAGAAGATTAACTCTGAAAAATGACTTGGATAACTCTACCATCTTTTCCTTACTCTTTTCTTACATCTTTCCTAACACAGTGTAACTATTAGCTGCTTCTCAAGGACCCCATAAAGGCACTCTTAGATAAAATGAAATACACCATGGCTGGAGTAGCAAGGAGAACTGTTTCTGGTCCCTAGTGGTCAAGGCAAAAATATTCTAAGTTACTTCCCATATTGATCACTTGATAAATGAACCATGTGTTCTGTGCCCTGGGCACACATGAGATTGAAGGTAAGTACGGAGCCCCGCTAACCAAAAGTCGGCAGGTTCAAATCCACCAGTTGCTCCTTGGAAACCCTATCGGGCAATTCTACTCTGTCCTATAGGGTTGACTCAACAGCGTTGGGTTTGGTTTGATTTTAATATGTGAAGTATGTTTGAAAAATAAAGTAAAATTGCATTGATTTGTAGAAAATGGACAGAATGTCCTTGCTACAGTGGTTTTGGCATTTATTTTATGGGATAACATAAATATTCAAAGAGTTATATGTAATTCTTTGTTTGGCAAAACTTCTCTTTTTTCCCAGCAGCAAGGAGTGAAGAAAATTATGATGATTGTGTGATTTCCGCAAAATATTTCTCTGTATTTTCTGTATATCAAGAGGCTGAAGTGTCACTGACAGAATCTAAGTGTCCACCAGTGGTATGGCTTTTATACTCTAAATAAGCTTCTAAGTTTTGGTTGCATTTTGTTCAATGTATTCAAAAAAGAAAGTGACAAAAAACTTCTACGTTAGGAAATATACTGAATTGCAATTATTGAAAATAATGAAAACATGAAGACATTGAAAAATACTAGTATAAACTGAAGAGAAACTGAATAAATAAATCATAAAAATTTTAGTTTATATACTGCAATTACCTTTTAGAACATCTCTAATTGCTTTTTGATGGTGCTTCTAACTTTAAATTGCATAAGTTTATATCTTGTATTGTACCACAGTGAAATAGAGAATATTTTGTAATTTGAAGCATTTAAATTTGGCAAAATAGTTGTTTTATGAAAACAATTATTGAAAAAAGCTAATCTGAGTGAAAGTTAAAAGACAATGACTACAAAATATTTGGGATGAGACACAAACTTTAATATGAAAAGATAAAGAATGGAGCATGGCTTCTATTTAACAAAAACTGTTCTGTGTTTTTAGATACTTCAGAACATACAGAAATTATTTTTTCAATAATAAATATATGGTCAGGAAAGAGTTAATTGAAAACTTCAAGTATTTACAGTTTTTAAATCAAAATACAACTTAGAAGATGATATAGGGAATTTTATGAAAAATTAGTAATAATTAAACTTTATTAAAAAAATAAACACATATCAAAAATACCATGACATGATATGAGAAATACATACACTCAGGAAACTGATTAAAATTTTATTGAAATATGTTATATCTTAAGATTAATTAACTTACATGTGATATTTTAATGTTCAAATAATAATATAAATATCTTGTTTAAATATGCATATATATGTGATAATTTTACTGTTTGTAATATCTCAAATAGTATTTACACTGAAACACTTTATAGATTCCCTAAGGTAGGTCTGTAGCCTGGGTAGATATCTATTGGTATTTTTATTGCAATCATATTTACAATTTTGAATTAAATTAAGTTAAATTGACATTTTTACGGTGTTCAGTCTTTTATTTGAATACACATTTATTTTGTATTCTTCTAAGAACCATTAAAAAATGTTTTCTTTGTATAGCTTTCGTACATTTCTGGCTAACTTTATACCAAGTTATTTAGTATTTATTGGTTGCTAACATAAATGGATTTTTCCTATCATATCATAGATTATAAAACCTAGTGTTTTCTCTATATTCTGTATAAAATTGTCCTATATTTTATAGAAACTTTTAAATCAATTATTCTAAGTTTTCCAAGTAAACATTTATACCATATGTAATTAGTCATAGATTATTCCCTCCTCTCCAATTTTTATATCACTGCTATTCTCTATTTTCCTAGTCTAACTGCATTGGCTAATTCCCCAAATATTGAATTTTCTTATTTCGATATTGATTGGAGTAGAATGCTTTAGGTTATCTCCTAAGAAGTATTTACTAGGTCATAATAAGGAAGTGTCCTTGGGCTTGTGTTTTATTCTCTTTTTTTTTTTTTTTATTAGAAAAAAAAGCTTTTAAAAATTTTCCAATTCTCTATTAGCTTCCCCGGTGGCAGTCATAACATTTTTCTCCTTAGATTTATTACCATCATGCATTTTAAAAGTAAACTTCCTAATATTGAATCGTTTTTGAACTTAAATAAAAACGCTACTTTTCCTTGACGTTTTAATCCCTTAATGTTCTTCTGGATTCCATTTGCTAGTACTTTATTGACAAACTTTTACCTTGACATTCACAAATGAGATTGGACTATAATTTATTATCAAATCATCAAATACCCAAAAGTTGGAAAGCCCATTCTCTAGGCAAGATCACATGGAAATTCATAATCTTAATACCCACAGATGGGAGTTTAATTGTTATTGGGTGCTCTGATACGGTTCTTCCCGACCCCCCACCCCCGCCTCTTTTCTCTCTGTGCTTCTTTTTGGATAATTGCAATTGCTGTATCTTTAAGTCCATTGATCATTTCTTCTACAGTTTATAATGTTATAGTCTGTTGCTAAGCTGGTTGAGTTCATTTCATTTATTGTATTTTTAACTCTATAAGCCCCCCTTTTTATGGTTTCAATTCATCTCTTCACTGTGTTTTTATTTTCCTTTAGATTCTTGAATATATTTGTTTCAATTGGTTTTTTTTTTAAGTTATTATATGCTAATGCTAATCATCCTTATCATTTCTGGGTCTGGTTCTACTAACTTATGTTACACCTGATTATGAATATGATTTTCTAACTTATTTTGTCTAGTAGTTTTTGCTGAATGTTACACGTTGTGCTGTTACATTTTTAAGTCTCTGAATTTTGGGGTCATTCTCTAAAGAAGGTTGGCTCTGATTTAGAATTAACCTGATCACTTCAAGTATTGCTTTTAAGACTGATTAGGACTGATCAAGAGTAGCCAGCATTGCTTTTGCCCTACTCTGTAGCTGTGGACCTTTTGGCATCTCTACTGAGTACCCTAGATGTTCAAAGAGTTCTTTGAACTCTGGCAGAATGGAGCTTTCAGCTCTGCTAAGCTTAAGTAGTTATTTAGTTCATAGCTCTCTGAGAGTCAATTTCTCTCTGTATTTGTTTTTTGGCCAGTCTTTTGAATCTCATCCTATGAATTCACAGATTAGTATTCAGTCAGCTTATCAAGGGGTCCTCAAGACTTACAGGGACTCTGATGTATATTTCTAACTCCCTGTCTTTCTATAGTTCTCTTCCTCCTGTACTTTGCCCTGGGCTACTTTAGGTTTCCTAAAATCTATTCTCTTGGCATAGACAAGTGAGCATTTCCAGCACTGTATCCATTAGTTGAAATATCTCAATTGGTATTCAGTCAATTCCTGGAGCCTTGTGTTTCACCAATGTCTTCAGTGCAGCTTGGACTTCTCCCTTCAGTACCATTGGTTCCTGATCATATGCTGTGTCTTAGGCTGGGTTCTCTAGAGAAGCAAAACCAGTGAAGGGTATAAATATACAGAGAGATTTATATCGAGGAAAGAGATCACGTGATTGTAGAGGCTAGAATGTCTCAAGTCCGTGGATCAGAGTAGAGGCCTCTCCCAATTCACAAAGCCACAGAAGCTGGAGAGCCCAAGATTGGCAGGTCGGAGAGCAGGGCTCCCACTCACAGGCTGTGAATGTTGACGAATTCCAACATCAGCATGCAAGACCTCAAGGTTTCTCCTGATTCAAGTAGATGCAGGGGCTGGCGAACCCAAGATTGGCAGGTCAGAGAGCAGGGCTCCGCTCACCGGCTGTGAAGATCAATGAATCCCAAGTTCGGCAGATAAGCTGACAGCTCAAGTCCCAAAAACCGGAAGTGAGATGACTGGAGGCAGCCACAGAATCCAGAGTGAGCAAACAGCCAGAATGCCACTCCTCTAAGGAAACTCCCTTTCATCTGATTGGCTACTGATAGTATATTCAATCATGAGAGTGATCACATATAAACACTGAGAATCATGGCCCAGCCAAGTTGACATACAATATTAATCATCACATGCTGCCCCCTGAAATGGTAGAATGTTGACCAATTCTTTTTGGTACAGTGACTCTGTGTATTCCTTCCATCTTATTTTAATGCTTTCCACGTCATTTAATGTTTTCCCTGTAGAATCCTTCAATATTGCAACTTGAAGCTTGAATTTTTTCTTCTGTTCTTTCAGCTGGAGAAATACTGAGAGTGTTCTTCTCTTTTGGTTTTCTATCTCCAGGTCTTTGCACATGTAATTATAATACTTTACTTTGTCTTCTGGAGCAGCGCTTTGAAATCTTCTGTTCAGCTCTTACTTCATCATTTCTTCCTTTTACTTTAGCATTTTGACTTTCAAGAGCAAGTTTCAGAGTCTCTTCTGACATCCATTTTGGTGTTTTCTTTCTTTCCTGTCTTTTTAATGATCTTTTGCTTTCTTCATGTGTGATATCCTTGATGTCATTCCACAACTTGTCTGGTCTTTGGTCATTAGTGTTCAATACGTCAAATCTGTTCTTGAGATGGTCTCTGAATTCATGTGGGATATACTCAAGATTGTATTATGGTTCTTGTGGACTTGTTCTGATTTTCTTCAGTTTCAACTTCAGCTTGCATATGAGCAATTGATTGTTCAGCAGTCATCACTTGGCCTTCTTCTGACTGATGTTATTGAGCTTTTCCATTGTCTTTATACAGATGTAGTTGATTTGATTCCTGTGTATTCCATCTGGCAAGGTTCATACGTATAGTTGCTGAAAAAAGGTATTTTCAATGAAGAAGTGTTTGGTCTTGAAATATCTATCATGAGATCTCTGGCATCATTTCTATCACCAAGGCCATATTTTCCAACTACTGATCCTTCTTCATTTCCAACTTTCACCTTCTTTTCATCAGTAATGATCAATGCATCCTGATTGCATGTTTGATCAATTTCAGACTGCAGAAGTTGATAAAAATCTTTAATTTCTTCATCTTTACCCTTAGTGATTTTGCATAAATTTGAATAATAGTCATATTAACTGATCTTTCTTGTAGACATATAGATATTATCCTATTCCTGACAGCGTAGTACTTCAGGATAGATCTTGGAATGTTCTTTTTGACGATGAACGCACGTCATTCCATTTCAAGTTGTCATTCCCAGCATAGTAGACTATATGATTGTGTGATTCCAAATGGCCAATACCAGTCCATTTCAGCTCACTAATTCCTAGGATATCAACGTTTATATATTCTGTTTCATTTCTGACAATTTCCAAATTTTCCTAGATTTATATTTTGTACATTCTACTTTCTGATCATTAATGGATGTTTGCAGCTATTTCTTCTCATTTTCAGTCATGTCACATCAGAAAATTAAGGTCCCAAAAGCTTGACTGCATCCATGTCATCAATGTCGACTCTACTTTGAGGAGGCAGCTCTTCCCCAGTCATCTGTTGAGTGCCTTCTAACCTGCGGGTCTCGTCTTCCAGCACCATATCAGACAATGTCCCACTGCTATTCATAATGTTTTTACTGGTGAATTCTTTTCAGAAGTTTTCCATGAGGTTCTTCTTCCTAGTACTGAATTAAATTAGTAATTGTTTCTAGAAAGTAGTGAAAAGGAATCTGAATCTATCCTGAAATTTGAAGGATGAATATTACTTAGTGAGATTAACGGTTGAGGGGGAGAGGGGAGAGTGTTCCTGACAGAGTAAACAGTTGATATGAAGACCCAAAAGCAAGAAAGTTAGAGCATAATTAGTTGGAGAACTGCAAGTGTGGCTGCAGTATAAAATCAAAAAGGATAAAATTTGGATTTCCAGACGACAAGATGCTAAATATTTGAATATTTTCATGCGGTCAAAACAATTACAGTCATTTTTGTGGTTGTTGCTTGCTTTGTTTTCTTTTTCTCTTTGTTTTTTTTTGTTTGTTTGTTTAATTACTTTGATTTGTTTTGTGATAAGATGAACATATCAGTGACGGTATAGTATGTGGGCTATAAGAGAGATGAGAATTTCATTTGATTGGTTTGTTATGATGCTCTGAATTAGAGTGATGTTAGTGTGACAAGAAAGAAAGTGATAGAGTCTAGTCATTATCAAAGATTAATCTATAGAAGATATTCACAAAAAGCTTATCTTCTTGTGTATTACAAAGAATAACAATGGTTTTTGTTTAATTTATTGACAAATTTATTTACTTGTCTACCTATTTGTTACTTGCCTTGCTATAAAAATTGTTTAAAGTGAGAACATCTAATGCTATACAGTTTCTCAGATATGGGAGTGAAGTTAGGGAAAGAGAAAACTAAAACTAATCAGCAGGGTTCTGACTTTAAGTAACTGCTATGTTCAACAGGAATAGAAAGTTCAGAATGGGCAGAAGATGATGATTAAGACATGTTACATTTGAGATGGTAGTGAGGAAATCTGAGTGAGAATCATTAGCTGGCTATTTGAACATGATGATCAGAAATACTTCAGGACAGAGATATATATTTTAATGTCATGTACATATAGAAGCAAATTTGAAGTCATCAAAATGGCTAAGGTTGTCAAACTATTTCGAGAAGTAAAAACTGGCCACAGGCTGAATCTTGGTGAATGTCCACATTCATGATTTTTTTCTTTCCATTTTTTTTCCTAAAAGTCTGAGCTTTAACAAAGATAAGAATCAGAATGCTTTTCTGTTGCTCATATTTTAGTTTTTACTGTCCATTTCATCCTTGGAAGTTTAGAACATATTCATATTTTTCAGTAACCATGGTTCTTTCATAGAAATACAACTTATTTCAAAGCAGCTTGGATGTCTTAGTCTGGGTTCTCTAGAGAAGCAAAACCAGTATAGTGTATAAATATATATATAGAGAGATTATATCAAGGAAAGAGCTCACGTGATTGTAGAGGCTAGAACATCCCAAGTCTGTGGATCAGGGTAGAGGCCTTTCCCAAGTCACACAGCTGCAGAAGCTGGCAAGCACAAGATCGGAAGGTCACAGAGCAGGGCTCCCACACACAGGCTGTGCAGATTGATGAATCCCAAGTTCAGCAGATAAGCTGACAGCTCAAGTCCCTAGAACGGGAGACGAGATGACAGGAAGCAACCGCATGATCCAGAGACAGGAAAAAGCCAGAACGTCTGCTTATATACAGATGCAGTCCACACCCCCAAGGAGACTCCCTTTCATCTGATTGGCTACTCACAGTATATTCAATCATGGGAGTGATTACATTAAAACACGGAGAATCATGGCCCAGCCAAGTTGACACACAATCTTAACTGTCACGTTGGATTTACTATATTTCAAACAAAAATATATTTCCTACTATTTAGAATCATGTATTTTTAAAAGAGATTGTAATTGAAAGAAATTACAAAAGGACCACTACATCTCTTAGTGTTCTTGTGTGTGTGTGTGTGTGTGTGTGTGTGTAGTTTTATAAGCTCATTTCTTCTTACAACAAATAATTAAGTTGGCCTATGCACCTAGGCTAGTTAGGTGAGTGTAGGTCTGAATTGTAGATGATGTGAGAATTCAGTTGTATTAAAATAAAACAAAATAAAAAACTCAAATTGGGTATGGGAAATACTGCATTCTATAATGTTTATTTTAAAGAGTGGATAAGAATCAGTTATCATATATAGATTAAGATAGTTTTATAATTAGGAATCCTATTTCCTAAATCTAAATGAGGTTAAGTATTTGAAAACAACTCATATTAAAGAGGTATAGTGCCCTTTCCTAGAGGCATTATATCTTGCATTGAACCCCAGTCAAGAGATTCTGTTTCTTCATTTGCACCCACTGCTAGGTGTAAAATTGATTTATGAACTCAAACAAATAAGTTTACACAAAGTAACTTACCAGATTTTGCCAATTAAAATTAATAAAATATCAACTTGGCTAAGACTGGGAAAATAGGGAGAGCACTAACATGTCCCTTTCTCTTTCTGAGAACTCTACAATGTATTTCCACTTAGAGGGACCTTGCAGCTCTCCCTTCGATAATACTTTTTTATCATTTGCTTTCCTAAAATGACACCTGCTGATGGTATTTGTTTCCCTCATTTGATGCTTATATCTTTTCTCAAGTGCTGTTCACCTAAAGAGCTGCTCGACACCATTTTGTGGACCTTGAAAGCTAAAATTCATTGATTTCCAAGATCAGATAAAAGTAAACCACTTAAAAGAGTAGTAAGCATCTCTCCAGGACTGCTCCTGATTATTTCTATACATATTCTTTTGCACATTGTATTTCCACAACGTATTTTTTCACTCATTGAATCTTTATGTTAATTTCTGTTTCAAAGTAAACTGGAATCCAATAAACAAGATAAGACCTTTTTGAGATTTCAGATCTTGAAGGGCGTAGAGCTAACAAAAGATCTACAGTCAATCACCTTCTTTCGTTTTGCTAGACTGTCAAGTCCTTCAGAAGTGGGACATCTGCTAGATAAGTTTATAGACTCCAGAACAAGGCATGAGGATTCACCACTTAATTTATGTAGCTAGTCAACTGACTTGTTTACAGAAATGGCAGCTGGATTGAGTTAAAGAAAGTCAAAGCCTTGGAGCAATGATATTTAAGAAGGCCATTGATAAAATTAGTTTTTACTTTGCACTTGTAAAAGTCTAATAAACTATGTTTCAACTGGAAGAACTATATTTTAAAAATGGCCAGATTTTTCAGGTAAATATGCAAAGAATGGGAATTCCAGAACACATAATTGTGCTCATGGGGAACCTGTACATAGATCAAGAAGCAGTCTTTCAAATAGAACAAGGGGATACTGCATGATTTAAAATCAGGAAAGGTATGTTACAGGGTTGTATGCTTTCTCCATATTTATTTAATTTCTATGGTGAGCAAATAATTCAAGAAGCTGTACTATAGGAAGACTCCTTAACAACTTGTGATATGAAGATAACACCATCTTGCTTGCTGAAAGCAAAGAGGACTTGTAGGTCTTATTGATGAAGATCAAAGACTACAGTCTTCACAATAGATCCCACCTCAACATAAAGAAAGCAAAAATCCTCACAACTAGATCAATAAGCAATATCATGATAAACAGAGAAAATCCTGAAGTTGTCAAGGATTTCATTTATCCATTTATCATGGATACACATGGATCTACAATCAACATGGAATCAGCAGTCAAGAAATCAAATGATGTATTGTAGTGGGCAAATCTACTGCAAAAGACCTCTTTAAAGTGTTCAAAAGCAAAGACATCACTTTGAGGACTAAGGTGTGCCTGACCTAAGCCATGATATTTTCAGTCACTTCATATGCGTGTGAAAGCTGGACAATGAATAAGGAAGACCAAAGAAGAATTGATGACTTTGAATTATGGTGTTGGTGAAGAATATTGAATATACCATGGAGTGCCAGAAGAATGAACGAATCTGTCTTGGAAGACGTACACCCAGAATGCTCCTTGGAAGTAAGGAAATCAAGATTTCGTCTCATGTTCTTTGAACATGTTATCAGGAGGGACTATTCCTTGAAGAAGGACATCATGCTTGGTAAGTAGACGGTCAACGAACAAGAGGAATATCCTCAATGAGATGGATTGACACAGTGGCTACAACAATGGGGTCAAACACAGCAGTGATTGTGAGGATGATGCAGGACCAGGCAGTGTTTCTTTCTGTTGTACATAGGATCGCTGTGAATTGGAATCGACTGGACAGTACCTGACAACAACAATATGGCACATATTGTATGTAATATTACACTTTCTAATATTTAAAATGACAAAAGCAAAAAACAAAGATTGTGTTGTGCTAACTTTCCATCCCAGGAACGGGCACATTTATCAATTGTGTCATGTTCATCATAGAACACAGACCATATAGAAGAAAGCAAAAAAAAAAAAGGTTTGAGTTTGAATTCCTATGGAATATGAACCAGTTTGAGTTTTCCATCACTGTACATTCATACTACTTAAGTAAATATAGAAATAAGGACAAAACAATGAGGACTTTAGACTCTTTTAAGATATTTTAAGCTTGTTAGAAATTATAGGAATATAAACTTGCAATATACTTTCCAAAATCCCTTAGCTATGCAACCAAGCCTCTGTCTTTGATTTAATATGAGAAATAGTCATCTTGTTCTGCATAGGGTCACTTGACTCTCCTCGTAATATATAAACCATCTGAATAGAAAAGAAGAAAGCACACTGTATGCTGGGCATGTGATGAACAACTTTTTGACCCTCTCTGTCAGTCAAGGAGTGACAAGAAGCTTAATCAACTACTGAAATGGCAGATGGTGCTAAAAGTAATTTGAAACAGAAAGAATCCGTTTTCTAAGGGTGAAACTCTCAGCTATGAAGGAGAAAAAAATGAAAACAAATTTTAGGAGACAAGAAAATTCACCTTAATTCTCTCTTAGCTTGTGCCTGTAGTTTTTATTTTTGTGGAATGGCTTCTCAGTTGATTTTTTCTCTACTCAGTTAGGATGCAATGAAGAGTGTTCCCCCAAATCAGCATGTTATCAGTAGTTCTCAGCTAAAGGAAATCGACTATCTTGCTGTCATGGTTGAATTAAAGTTACCTACTAGGTCTAATGGAAGTTCTAGATGAGAGAACCCAAGGAAATCTAGAGTTGAGCTCATGTTTATTAAGGAGAATCAAAACACACACAAAGTGAATAAGTTATTTTCATGCTTTACGTATTTAATTTCAAAGGTATAATACTATTCTTAAATTGTTGAGCAACTTTAGCAAAATCTGTCTTAGTCTTTTCCAAGGATTCAGAATAAAAGAGAGAGAGAGAGAATCTAGAGGTTCCTAACATTCAAGTTTATCATGACTGTGAGAATCATTGAGCAGATGTACTGAAAAGACCAATTATATGAATTTCCTTATTAGAGCTGATTAGTATAATAAGATTCATCCCAGTTATAGTATAGATGTTCTCTACTGATAATTTTGCCTCGGAATTTGCTGTACTGTTCAGAATATAAAATAGACAGTGCCCAGCGGCATAAATTTTAAACTGATTTGCTAACTGTAGCAAATGAGATTTCTTTCTTTCTTTCTTTTTTGCTTATTCAAGCTATAAAAACCTAATGATATCCTTTTTTGGCAACTTTTGCCTTGTTTAACCCTCTGTCTCAAGATATCATCTAGGTTGTGCAGGACTCAGTGTGTAAGGCTGTAGAAGTTTTCATAGACTTCATATTTCTGAATATTTTTCAGATGTCCTTAAAAAGCAAGACACAGAAAGAATTGCACAATTCTCAAACATGCTTTGATGCCACTTATGAGTGGAAGGTGGGAGATAAGGAAAGTGCATTGAAAATAATGGAGTCTCTGTGTGGTGCAAATGGTTAATGGCACTCAGCTGCTAACTGAGAGGTTGGAAGTTCAAGTCCACCCAGAGGTGCCTCAGAAGAAACATCTGGTAATCTACTTCCAAAAAATCAGCTGCTGAAAAACGTATGGAGTACACTTTTGCTCGGACACACATGGGATCACTATGAGTCAGAATTGACTCAAAGGCAAATGAGTATTAAAAATAATGTTTTATTTAATATGATTTAATCTGTTATCTTATATAATTTACTATATGAGGCTTCAGAGGATATGTTTTCTTAGTTAATGTAGATTTTAATATTTGATGTAAGTAGACACACATAAATAATTTTGACTAAATATTTTGATCAATATTATGAAAACCATGGATCCTGTTTCTTGCTCTCAGATGCCCATCAAAGATATCATTTCTCTGCTGACCCATCTGCTCCCATTGCCACTGAGTTAATTCCAACACATTGTGACCCTATAGGACAGAGTAGAACTTCACTATGTGGTTTTCAAGGCTGTAATTTTTATGGCCATCACTTGTCTATCAATTTGTCATACTGTGGAGGCTTGCATATTGCTGTGGTGTTGGAAGCTATGTATTTCAAATACCAGAAAGGACACACATGCTACACAGGTTTCAGTGGAGCTTCCAGACTAAGACAGACTAGGAAGAAGGACCTAGAAATCAACTTCTGAAAAAATTGGCCAGTGAAAACCTTATCAATAGCAGTGGAAAATTGTCTGATATATTGCCAGAAACGAGCCACTCAGGTTGGAAGGCACTCAAAAGATGACTGGGGAAGAGCTACCTCCTCAAAGTAGAGACTCCCTTGATTATGTGGATGGACTCAAGTTTTCCGGACCGTCATTTGCTGATGTGGCATGACTCAAAATGAGAAGAAATAGCTGCAAACAACCATTGATAATGGAACATGGAATGTACAAAGTACGAATTAAGGAAAATTGGAAGTTGTCAAAAATGAAATGCTTAAAGAATGATATCCTAGGCATTAGTGAGCTAAGATAGACTAGTATTGGCCATTTTGCATCAGATAATCATATGAACTACTATGCCAGCAATAACAAATTGAAGAGGAATGGTGTCACATTCATCATCAAAAAGAATATTTCAAGATCTATCCTGAAGTACAATGCTGTCAATTATAGGATAATATCCATATGTTACAAGGACGACCAGTTAATATGATTATCATTCAAATTTATGCACTAAGCACTAAGGCCAAAGATGAAGAAATTAGAAGATTTTTATCAACTTCTGCAGTAAGAAATTGATCGAACATGCAATCAGGATGCATTGATAATTACTAATATTGGAGTTCATAAATTGGAAATAAAGAAGGATCAGTAAATGGAAAATATGGCCTTGGTGATAGAAGTGATGTCGGAAATCTCGTGATAGAATTTTGCAAGACCAACGACTTCATTGCAAATACCTTTTTTCACCAACATAAAAACAAACCAAAACAAACCTATTGCCATAGAGTTGATTCTGACTCATAGCAACCCTATAGGACAGAGTAGAACCGCCCCAAGGAGCACCAGGTAGATTCGAAATGCTGATCTTTTGGTTAGCAGCTGAATGCTTAACCACTATGCCACCATAAACAGCAAATATACACGTGGATCTTACCAGATGGAATACACAGGAATCAAATTGACTACATTTGTTGAAAGAGTAAGTGGAAAAGCTCCATATCATCAGTCAGAACAAGGCCAGGGCCAACTACTGAACAGACAATCAACTGCTCATAAGCAAGTTCAAGTTGGTTTTGTATATTAACAAACAAACCAGTTGCCATCAATAGATGTCCTTTATTATGTTGAGGAATTGCCCTTCCATACCGTTTTTATTGAGAGTTTTTATCAGGAAGTGTGTTGGACTTTATCAAATACATTTTCAGCATCGTTTGACATGAGCATGTGATTCTTTTGTTGTATTTATGTGGTGGATTACAATGATTGATTTTCTAACGTTGAACCATCCTTATATACCTAGTACAAATCCCACTTGGTCAGGGTGTATTATTTTGTTATATGATGCTGAGTTCTATTGGATAGAATTTTGTTGGAAATTTTTGCATCTATGTTCATGAAAGATATTGTTCTGTGATTTTCTTTTTTATGTGGTGTCTTTGCCTGGTTTTGATATCAGGGTTATGCTGGTTTCATAGAATGAATTCAGAAGTATCCCTTCCTTTTTTATGTTCTGAATAGTTTGAGTAGCACTGGTGCAAGCTCTTCTCTGAATGTTTGGTAGAATTCTCCAGTGAAGCCATCTGGTTGAGGGCTTTTTCTTTGTTGTTGGGAGTTTTTTAATTAGCTTTTCAAACTCTTCTCTTGTTATGGATCTGTTCAGATTTCCAACGTTAGTTTGTGTTAGTTTAGGTAGGTAGTGAATTTCTAGAAATTTATCCATTTCCTCTAGGTTTTCAAATTTGTTGGAGTGTAGTTTTTCATAGTACTCTGTTATGATCCTTTTTTATTTAACTTGGGTCTGTGGTAATGTCCCCCATTTCATTTCTTATTTGGGTTACTTGCATCCTCTCCTGTTTTATTTTGTCAATTGGTCGTTGTTTTGTTGATCCTTTCAAAGCACCAACTTTTGGTTTTGTTGATATTTTTTCTACTGTATTTCTATTCTCCATTTCATTTATTACTGCTCTGATCTTTATTATTTCCTTTCTTCTGTTGACTGTGGGCTTCTTTTGCTGTTTTGTTTCTATTTGTTCAAGTTATGTAGCTAATGTTTTGATTTTCTCCCTTTTTTCTTTTATGAAGTGTGCATCTATTGCTATAAATTGACCTCTGAGCACTGCCTTAGCTGTGTCCCATAGGTTTTGGTATGATGTCTTTTCATTCTCATTTGATTCTTGGCATTTTTTTGACTCCATGTTTGATTTCTTCTATTACCCAGTGGTTGTTAGCAAGGTATTGTTCATTTTCCATGTATTTGATTTTTTTCCCTTGCTCTTCTTGTTATTAATTTATACTTTTATGATGTTGTGATCAAAGAAGATGCTTTGTATTATCTCAGTGTTTTGGTTTTGTTAAGGGCTGCTTTGTGGCCTAAAATGTGGTCTATTCTGGAGAATAGAAAAGAATGTATACTTTGCTGTTGTTGAGTGGAGTGTTCTATATATGTCTATGAGGTCAAGTTGGTTGATTGTAGCCTTTAGATCTTCTGTATCTTTGTTGAGTTTCTTTCTAGATGTTTTGTATACTTTAAAGAGAGTGACGTGTTGAAGTCTCTGTCTTAGTCATCTAGTACTGCTATAACAGAAATACCACAACTAGATGGTTTTAATGAAGAGAAGTTTATTTCCTCACAGTCAAAGTAGGCTAAAAGTCCAATTTCAGGGTGTCAAATCCAGGGGAAGGCTTTCCCTCTCTGTCAGCCTTCTCTTCGGTGTTCCCCCGGACCAGGAGCTTCTCGGCGCAGGGACCCCTGTCCAAAGGACGCACTCTGCTCCTGGCACTGCTTTCTTGAAGTCCCTCTGTCTCACTGCTCACTTCTGTCTTTTATATCTCAAGAGATTGCCTCAGGACACAATCCAGTCTTGTAGATCAGGTCCTGCCTTACTAACACAACTGCCACCCATTCTCCCTCATTAAGATCATAGAGGCAGGATTTACAACATATAGGAAAATCATACAGTACCAGGAATCATGGCCCAGCCAAACTGATATACACATTTTTGGGGGGACATCATTCAAACTATGACAGTCTCCTACAATGTTTGTGGAACTGTCAGTTTCTCTTTTCAGTACAATTAGAGTTTCTTTTATGTATTTTGGGGCCTTGTCAATGGATGCATAGATATTTATTATGGTTATGTCCTTATGGTGGATTGTCCCTTTAAACATTATGTAATGTTCTTCCTTGTCTTTTATGGTGGATTTTCTTTTAAAGTCTATTTTATCTGAAATTAGTATTGCCACTCCTGTTCTTTTTTGGTAGCTGTTTGCTCAATATATTTTTTCCATTCTTTGATTTTTAATATATTTATGTCTTTGTGTCTAAAGTGTGCCTCTTATAGACATCATATTGATGGGTCCTTTTTTTTTTTTTTAATCCATTCTGTCACACTCTCTGTCTCTTTATGGGTGCATTTAAATCATTACATTCTGTGCAATATTTGATAGGTGTGAGTACATTGTTGTCACTTTACAGTGGTTTTTTTTTTTTTGTGGTCTGATGTTTTCCTTGTTCTTCTTACTCTCCTATGCTGAATTCCTTTTATTCATGGATTTTGTTTTCATTTATTTCGTTTTTGTAGATTTTGGGTTTACTGAGACTTCATGTTTTTCTTTATTTTGATGAGCATTTTTATTAACTTTCTTTGTGGTTGCCTTAAAATTTACCCCTGTCTTTCTAAGTTTAAACCAATCTTTTATTACTTGATATCGACTTGACTTCCTCTCCATTAGAAGGTTTTATACTTACACCGTTTATTCCCTCTTTTATTGTTCTGATGTTGTTGTCAGTTACAGATTGACCTCTTTAGTTCACTGTTGTAAATCTTTTCGTTTTGTTTTATCCTTGAGAGTTCATTTCCTAGGTTGGTATCTGGCTGATGATGCCCTGTGTCATAGATTCAGGTTGTTGTCTGATGTTGTTGGTTCTCTAACTGAACATCTCCCTTTAATAATTGTTTTAAGTTTGTTTAGGTTTTTAAATATTCCCTTAATTTCTTTTTATGTGGAAATGTCCTAATTTCGCCATCATATTTGAGAGAGTGTTTTGTAGGATATATTATTCTTGGCTGGCAATGTTTTTTTCTTTCAATGTTTTATATATGTCATCCCATTGCCTTCTTGCCTGCATAGTTTTTCCTGAGTAATCAGAGCTTAGTCTTATTGTTTCCCCTTTGTATGTGACTTTTTGTTTTTCTAGGGCTGCTCTCAGGGTTCTTTCTTTGTCTTTGGTTTTAGAGAGTATGATTATGATATGTCTTGGTGATTTTCTTTTGGGGTCTATCCTGTGTGGAGTTCATTGAGCTTCTTGGATGGTCAGCTTTTCATCTTTCGTGATATTAGGGAAGTTTTCTGTCAGCAAATCTTCAATAATCCTCTCTGTGTTTTCCATTTTATCCCCCTGTTCTGGAATTCTGATCACAAGCACATTTTTGCTTTTGATTGTATCCCACATCATTCTCAGTGTGTCTTCATTTTTCTACATTCTTTTCTCTGGTTTTCCTCACATAAGTCGTATCCAAGGATTTGTCTTCAATCTTGATGATCCTGTCTTCCATTGCTTCAAATTTGTTACTAAAACCTTCTTTTGCACTGTCCATTTTTGAAATCATGTTGTTTATCTTTTCGATTTCTAATTGATGTTTTTGAATGATTTCTAGTTGTTTGTTTATTTTGACATTTTGTTCCTGTATTATTTTCCTGAATTCTTCCATTGATTTGTCTGTGTACTCCCTGATTTTCTCTGTATTTTGAATGATTTGTCTATTTTTCCTTATATTTCTCTGTGTTTTCATTCATCTCTTGGAGAGCCCTGAATGTTAGAGCCTTGTATCCCCTATCAGGTAGTTCTAGTGACTTTTCTTTTACCAGAAGGTCATCGGGTGTTTTAATTTGGTCACTTTCTGGAGTTATCCTATTTTTTTTGTTTTTTGTTTTTTGTTTTAATATGTTTTGATACTGTCTGCTGTCTTCTGGACATTCATGAATTATTTTATTCTCTTGTTGATTGTAGATTTGTTTGTTTCATTTTATTTGGTTATGTCTGGGCAGGCAGGTATGGTGTCCTTTGTTGGTTGTTAGTCTGTGGGCTTGATACCTCTCACTTCTTTGTCCACGTGGGCAGGGCCGCTTTGTCAGCTATGGTGCAACAGGGCAGTTCAGTCAGGGGTCAGGGGCAGGGGCAGGGAAGGGTTGGCTGTGGCATGTGCTAGGGCCAATGGGGCATGGCTGGGGGCAGTGCAGGTTGAGGTCTGGTGGTCTGCACTGGTGCCACTCAAGGGCTTGGAAATTGATGTGTGGTACAGATAGGGAAGATGGAAGGGAGAGGATGTGACGTGTGGGGCTAGGTGAGTGAGAAAAACGAGAAAGAATAGAGTAACAGAAACCAAAAAAAGGCAACAACAAAAAAATTAAATCAAATAATGGCATGGTAGGATATGATGGGTGGGGATTGTGCAAACCCAATGAGGTCATGTGCTGGTGGTTCTCTAGCTGAGCAGTGAGGCTTGGCCTGACCAGAAGGGGCATGCATGGCATGTGGAGCTAGGTGGGCAGAAGAAAGGAAAGAAGGGAAAGAGAGAGAAGAAACAATAAAAAACAAACAACAACAAATAAATATGGTTCTGGGGGAGCTGGATGTTGGGAGCAGGGTGGAATTGTGGTGGTGGTGAGCTAATGTCTCTTGCCAGGTGGCAAGTTATGGTCTATCAAGACAGGGGAGAAACAGTGCATGGCCTAGATTGAAGGGAGAAGGAATAGGAAGAAGGGGAAAGGTAAAGAAAAATTTAAAAATAAAATATGGTGCTAAGGGAGTTGTCCTGTGGGGGCAGCACAGACTTGGCAAAGCCCTTTGGCAGAGGCTCTCTAGCCAAGCTGTACAGCACAACCTATGGGGGGGTGGCACATGGGGGTAGATGGTTGATAGAAATGAAAGGAAGGAAGGGAGAGAGAAGAAACAACAAAAAAAAGAAAAAGAAAAAATAAATAAAAAAACAAAAGACAAAACAAACAACCAAACCAACCAAACAAACAAACAAACAAAAAAAATGGTGCTGAAGGAGCCTGCCAGCAGGAGTGGCACAGACCTGGGGAGGCCTTGTGCTAGTGGCTCTCTAGCTGAGTGGTGTGGTACAGACTGACAAGAAGAGGTGGGGATGGCAGATTGGGCTAACTGGACGGGAGAAAGGAAAGGAAGGAATGGAGAAAGAGAGAAGAAATTGAGAAAAGAAAAAAAATTGACTCTCAAGGAGCCTGCCAGTGGGGACAGCACAGACCTGGGGAGGCTGTTTGCCAGTGGCTCTCTAGTCCAGCAGTGTGGCATAGCCCATCAAGAAGAGGCAGTGGCAGCACACAGGGCATGTTGAGTGGGAGAAAGTAAAAGAAGGAAGGGAGAGAGAGAGAAGAAACTGAAAGAAAAAAAAATTAGCACTGAGGGAACCAGCCAGTGGGGTGGAGTGGACCCGGGGAGGCTGTGTGTGGTAGCTCTCTAGCCGAGGGGTGTGGGACAGCCCACCAAGAAGGGGTGGGGATGGCATACTGGGTTACCTGGGTTGGAGAAAGGAAAGTAAGGAAGGGAGAAAGAGAGAAGAAACAAATAAAAAAAGCCAAAAAAAATAAAAATAACAGACAAAAAAAAAAAAAAATGGTGCCGAAGGAGCAGGGCAGACTCAGATGGCAGTGAGCTGATGTTTCTCTGACCCAGCAACTATCATCCATTGCAAAGCAGTGGAGCCCATGTAGAGGTGAGAGGGGTGGGAGTTGAATGTGCATATCCCTGGTTTACTGGATGCTCTGTCTTCTGTTGGGAGCTCCCTGAAGTTGCCTTCTGATACTCCCTGTCCACCGTTCTTGGTGGCTGCCGTCCAAGATGGCAAATCTGTGCTGCATTAGCTGGTAGGGGACCTCTACTCAGTAGCTCTCCTTATTCTCTATTCTTTGTCAGTTTCTTATTCCATTCGGTGCTTGATCAACTTCTTTATCCCTTCATTTGCTCCGTAGGGTTCCAGGATTGACATTTATATCTGTTTTAGTTAGTTTTTCAGGTCTTTGCTGTAGAGTGACGGCATGCTACTTCTGTCTATAGTGCCATGTTGGCTCCACCTCCTGGACCAATAATTCTTTGAAGACCTAATTATTTTCTCCTTTAAATTTTTTAGTTGAAACTATGTGTTTTCAAAATGGAAGGCATGCTGATTAAAGGATCAATTCAAAATTTTTCTATGAGTTATGTATTTTCTTATCTATTATGTAGTATCACATATGTCCTAGTGGACACTAGGTGTAGTAAATCTACTATTTGAGTCAATGATAAAATCTTTTCTTTTTTTAATTCTTAAAATTTTGTTTCTTGAAAATTTATAAAACATGACATAAATTATGAAGACACCTGGTAATGACTGCACATACATTTTATTCTAGTCTCCTTCTTCTTTGTCTTTTTAAATTATTTTTCATGAAACTTTTCAAAACATGGTACAATGCATTCTTCCTTACCACAAAAGCAGTACTTACAGCCAAAATAAATAAAGCTCCACCTTCCAGGCCCACTAGAATGGCAATTCTGCTCCCTCGGCTTTGGGTGTCCCCATTCTCCTAGTTCATCTGAGTCACGATCCTACCCTCGTGACCCTCACAGTCCCCTTTCTTCTGTCCCTTGGGCATGGCAACCTTGCCCCCTCAGCTCTGGGCAATAGATTCGACCCCATCTGGCTGCACTCATGAATGGCAGCCCCACACTCCAGAAGTGAATTGGTGAAGATTTGACTCTTTAAAACATAGGAGGCTGTAGGTTCACCCTTTGAAACCTCAGAGGCCATGGCTTCACCCTTTGAGACCCCAGAGGTCATGGCCTATCCTTTAAGACTTAGGCAACTCTGCTTCCTGTGTTCCTTGTGTCTTCACCTTCTGCTTCCTTGTTCCTTGCTCTCTCAGCCCCATAGGCCTTGCTGCTTGTTTCTGCCCTGCTGGGGAAAATGTTCCAAATCTTTTTAGCTCCATTGATAAATGCCTGGAGGCACTCCACTCCACCAGTAAACTTCTGCTGGAAGGTGCTCAGTTCTCTTGCTCCATGGGTAGGCAAGCCTAGCTCCACTGATAAGTGGTCAGAGGCATGCTACTCCACCAGGAAGCCTCCTGTGCAAAGGCAGTCAGCCCTCTCTCTCGCTCCATGGATCAGCTCCATAGCTCTGTCTTACTGGTCTCTTGGTTCTGCTGTTGCCATTACTCTACTGCTGCTTCATGCCATCTGTGCTGTCTCCAGTGCAACAGCTCTCTTCACTTTCTTCTGAGTCCTCACAGAATTGTCTTTGATGTTCATAATTTCACTAACAGTCTCTTCAAGGCAGTCTAGGTTTTATTATTAGGTACTTTAAAATTCTTTCAGCCTCTTCCCATTCACAGTTTCAAAAGTACTTCGACATTTTAGGTATCTGTTAGAGTAGCACCCCACTCCTGGTACCAAATTATGTCTTAGCTCTGTAGTGCTGCTAAAACATAAATACCACAAGTGGGTGGCTTTAACAAACAGAAGTTTATTCTCTCACAGTTTAGGAGGCTAAAAGTCCAAATTCAGGGTGGCAACACAAGGGGAAGGCTTTCTCTCTCCACTCTTGGCGAAGGTCCTTGTCATCCATCTGCCTTTGGTCTAGGAGCTTCTAAGTGCAGGGCCCCTGGGCCCAAAGTACACACATATTCCTTACTCTTCTCACTTGGTGGTAATGAGGTCCCCCAGTCTCTCTGCTCTCTTCTCTATTTTATATCTCAAAAGAGATTGAATTATGATACAACCTAATCTTGTAAACTGAGTCCTGCCTCATTACCATAACTGCCTCTAATCCTGCCTCATTAAAACCATACAGGTAGGATTTACAACACATAAGAAAATAATATCAGATGACAAAATGGTGGATAATCATACAATACTGGGAATCATGGCCTAGCTAAGTTGACACACATTTTTGGGGGACACAATTCATTCCATAACAATTGGACAAAATTATTGCAAAAGACCTTTTTAAAGTGTTAAAAGCAAAGATATCACTTTGAAGAATAAAGTGCACCTGACCCAAGCCGTTATATTTTCAATTGCCTCATATGCATGTGAAAGCTGGAAAACAAAGAATAAAAAAGAATTAGGGCATTTGAATTACAGTGTTGGCAAAGAATATTGACTTTACCATGGACTACTAGAAGAACAAACAAATCTGTCTTGGAATAAGTATAGCCAGAATGCTCCTTTGAAGCAAGGATGGTGAGACTTTGTCTCAAGTACTTTGAAAATGTTATCAGGAGGGGTCAGTTCCTGGAAAGGACATCATGCTTGGTAAAGTAGAGGGTCAGTGAAAAAGAGGAAGACCTTCATTGAGTGGATTGACACAGTGGCTGCAACAATAGGCTCAAACATATCAATGATTGTGAGGATGGATCAGGTCCGGGTTGCATTTTGTTCTGTTGTAGATAGGGTCACTATGAGCTTGAGCCGACTGGATGACACCTGAGTATAACCATCTTTATGGACGTAGTCTGGTGGGTTCAAACTTCAGACTTTTTGATTAGGAGCTGAGCATGTAACCACTGCATCACCCAAGTTCCTGATCCATACTCTTGCTTATGTCTGGGATTCACTCAAGGTAAACATACAACTTATGTACAACGCTTCATGGTATTTACCATGAACTTCATATAGTGTTGTGGTTCCCTTCATGTGCAATTATTTGAGTAGCTGTGTTTAAGGTGCCTAATTTTTGCTTCTAATTTCCAAATATAAGCTCTTCCCTTGAGTATCACTGTTTCCAATTTGTATCTACCCATGATGGGCACCAATGGTGATGTGTAATCACTTTTTGGTACAAAATATTTCAATATATTTAATATATTTTGTGTGCTCATCGGAAGAGGAAAAATTTTGTCATGATTTTTTGTAAGCCTGCTCTTAAACCTGCCTAACATATGTGGCAATATCCAGGGACAGAGTATCCAATAAGCAAGGAACACAAGGTCTTCCTTGTGCTTACTTACTACTCTGTGGTACACCAATTCACCTGTTTTCACTACATCAAAACTGTAGTGAAACCCATGTGAAAATGTGCACTACATATTAGTAAATGAGGAACCTGTATATAGATCAAGAGGAAGTCGTTCAAACAGAACAAGGGTATACTGCATGCTGTAAAGTCAGGAAATGTTTGTGCCAGGGCTGTATCCTTTACCATACGTATTCAATCTGTATGTTGACAAAATAATAATAGAACCTGGACTATATGAAGAAGAATGGGTCATCAGAATTGGAAGAAGACGTATTAACAACCTGCATTTTGCAGATGACACAACCTTGCTTGCTGAAAGTGAATAGGGCTTGAAGCACTTACTGAGGATGATCAAAGACCACAGCCTTCAGTATGGATTACACCTCAACATAAATAAAACAAAGATCCTCACAACTGGACCAATAAACAACATCATGATAAATGGAGAACAGATTGAAGTTGTCAAGGACTTCATTTTACTCAGATCCGTAATCAGCACCCTTGGAAGCAGCAGTCAAGAAATCAAATGATGCTTTGCATTGTCTTGGAAGAAGTACAGTCAGAATGTTCCTTAGAATCGAGGCTTTAGAATCGAGGATAGTGAGACTTTCTCTCACATACTTTGGACATGTTATCAGGAGAGATCAGTCCCTGGAGAATGACCTCATGCTTGGTGAAGTAGAGGATCAGCCAAAAAGAGGAATTGACACGGTGGCGGCAACAATAGGCTCAAACATAACAATGATCATGAGGATGTCACAGGACCTGGAAGTGTTTCTTTCTGTTGTACATACAGTCACTGTGTGTCGGAAGTAACTTGATGGCACCTAACAACAACAACAAGAAACATGTGCAGAGATTGCTTAATGTAAGCCCATGTGTACCTTGCTTACTGGTTATTCCAGCCCTGACAATATCTCAGTCTTAGAGTAGACCAAGTGTAGTTTCAAATTTGATTCGTCTTTATAAGTGTGTAGTAGTGGTATTGGGAATAGCAATGTAACCTGGGCATCCTGGAGTTTCTGATTATAATCCTCAATTTTTTCCTTATTTCACTCAGACTTGTTACCATGTTCTCCTCCAATATGTTTTTATTTGAAATCCAGGCTCATTTATTTTCTCTCTCTCTCTCTCTCTCCATTTTTCTCTTCCTCTCTCTCGCTTTCTTTTTTTTTTTCCTATGGATCTTAACTGCTGTTTTTTTTTTCCCTCCTTCTCTAATATCCTCAAAGCAAGAAATAGTCTTACAGCTGAGAGTTAAGGAAGCAACACATCCTTTCTCTCACTCCGGTTTTATTTTACCAACCTGTGTAGATCTTTAACCTTGGGTTATTTATATTTCTTTGATTTACTAAGGACTGTTCAAGTTCAAATGCTGTAAATAGCTATGTCTTTGTATAGATATATATTTTTATTTGTATTGATTAACTTGTTATCATGTTCAGGATTCTGTTGTGAGTAGTCTAAGGAATAAAAAGATGACCGGTATGAATAACTGAATCGTATACTTATGAAATGGATAGACTTTCAGAGACTGAGACAAGCCATGTACATTTAGTACTGGGATCTATATTACTGTCTGAAGGCCAAATCTGGTCTAGGCCATTCGTTTTTGTAAATGAAGTTTTATTGGAACACATACACACCTAGTCCCCACTCTTGTAATCAGAGAAGAGAGTAGGATGAGGGGAGTAAAGCCCACAGGGCACATAATTTAAGGATGCACACACAGGTTTCTGCACCCAATGACCCTGAGAGTGAGTGCCTCCTTAAAGTTTGTAGAGTAGGCACCTCACTTGCTTCACCTTAGTCCAGACTCTGCTTTTATGGATTGTCTGTGGCTGCTTTTGCACTACAATTGCAGAGCTGAATAATTTCCAAAGAGACCATATGGCCTGAAAATCCTAAAATAATTTACTCTGTGGCACTTTACATAAAAATTTTCCAGCCCCTTGATGAGAGAGATTCTTATTTGAGTCATATGTTTGGGAGGTCTGGACAAAGGATGGATTATCAGTAGTAACGTCTCTATCACAGTTTCTGAGGGACACTTAGGATTGCCTCCAATGTGAGGAGCAGGGGATCTGACCATAAAGATGGAACCAGTTCTGTCCTTTCTTTTTGTCTAGTAGTAAAGACTGCAAGCTCATGAGTTAGACAACCTGGGTTTAAATCCTGACATTGCAACTTAAAAGGATGTGACCTGACATAAGTTGTTTCACCTTTCTGGGGCATCAGATTTTCCACTTATAAAAGGGGTGGAGAGTGAAAATATTAGCACCTACCTCAATAGGTTTAAATTAGGATTAAACTAAATAATTCATGGAAAGAGTTTAGAGCACTTTTTGCCACATGGTAAGATAATACCTTCTCAATTATTAGAAATTAATATTACTGATCCTCTGAAAGTGAGGTGACCTTCAGTAAAAACTAAAGCAACAATTCTTACTATTTTTTTAATATATTAGGACAATATATGACTATACAATAACTGCTTTTCCTACATAACGTGATTAAGAGTGTCAAAACAACTTGTCTGCCATAGACAGCTGTGCCTCTTTGGACCATAATAACTCAGGGTTGAGAACTCCAAAAGTAATTTGGAGATTTTTTGGGACAGAGTTAAAGCCCTACACCATTCAAGAAGGGATAACATGCCAATCAAATATGGCTTAATTTAATCCACTATGCCTCATTCCTGACAAAGGCTATGAGGACTGGTGGCATTTTGGTTTCAAATATGTTTACATAAATATATATAATGCTGTAAGAATTCAGGTAAGGGAAAATTACTTTCATCTGAATATTAGGACATTAGGAAGGACAAAATGACTGAAAATTTAGACCTAGAAGAATTCATTTTTCACACACAAATTGATCTAAACACTCAAAGGGGACAAGAGAAACCTTTCAAATGCCACAAAGTCATGATTTAGGAGATCCAATGGGCCTACGCATGTGCTTTTCTTGAAGTAACTAACGTTCAATGTTTATTCCCTTAGACCACATAATAAAGCAAATGACTCAATAGATGTTCTTTTGTCATGTTCTGGCTCTTTCTGTTTGCCTCTGTTGACATTAAAATAACATCAGCTCAACGAATTCTGGCTTAATCTTTACTGCTTTATAATGTCCTGTTAATCTCTTAAACCTATTTCATTATTCATATCACTAAAGAGTCAAGCATATGTTGTACTCCTAGAGTTTAATTACATTTTAGTACTTTTGTTGGGATTTTTCCATTTCTCTTTCATCACAATTAACTGATGTTTGTTTGAGGCAGAGTTCAGAAAGTTGTTTCCAGCTTACAATGTGAAGGCAGTTCATAAAGCATGCCATGAATTTAAGTGGTTCTATTACATTAATCAAAACAGTTAGTTATAAAGAAGCATTATTATATATTCTCCATAAACTTCTTCTTAGCTTTATACTGAAAATAATACGATTAATAATTCTGTTTTGTTAGGAGGAAGTTGCTAAAAGCAACTAGAAATACTTCTCATTTGGAATTTTCAAGATTTTCTAATTGTCACCAAAAACTATTTTACTCAAAAACAACAGTAATATCTCACACACATTTGAGCACTTACAATGTGTTAGACATTGTTAAATATGATTTACACATATTAACTGAGTTAATCAACAACACAACTACAGTGCTTGGTATATATTCTCATTCTTAAAGATGTGGCAACTGAACCACAGATTATGTAACTTTTCCATGTCTTGAGGCCAGTAAGTTGCAGAGTGGATTATATACTGTACATTATGGGCCTAAGATGCATGGAGTTGTTCATTGCTAGCCTCACAATATAATTAATTAAAAAGTTATGAAAATATTGCTCTGGCCTGCACTTGGAAAGATATACACTGGTTTCTTTGAACAATATTAACTTCTTATTTATTCTAGAACAGCTGGTTTAAAAATGGAATAAAACAAAAAATCTGTTTTGGCTACCTGGACCAATATGCTAAAGGAATTGCTGTCCTCTGTTTTGTTCCTGTCCACCTCAGCACTTACAGTCTCCAGGGCATGTTGTTGGTCTTAATCATAAATTGAAAACGAGAAGCAGAATAATTGAAGGGCCAACTGTAATTATGAGCAAGAGCTAAAGGGAGCAAAACTAACACTGAGTACAGGCCTTCAGCTTCCTATTAGTGCATTTAGGATTAGCTATAAACAGCCTTGTTAAACTCAATTAAATAGTTCATCAGAAGGATTTTTCTTATTAGCACAGGCTGAGTGATTTGACTTTTAGAACCATGTTGCTTGTTTTTCATGAGCATTTTCCTAACATTGACTTCGTCTTCTAAGATTTTTCTTTTTCTTTTTAAAAATCACAGGGCCATGTAAAAATCTTTCTTGAAAGATATTGTTTGGCACATCTAATTTCTGATGATGTTCTTAGAAATGTCCTCTGTTCCAAAGATAACTAAAGGTATTTTAAAACATTTTGAAATGTGGAAAACTGGAGTTTCCAAGATATCATAACATAGTTTGGTTTGAGGTGTTGTAAAATACAGACACACAGATGCTCAACAAAGATATAATTTACTGCCAAATAGAGGTTGTTTGTTTAAAATATCTACTGATTTGTATAACCACAACATTGGCACTTCTGGTAAGCTCAACGAATATTTGAAAGTAATATACTGGCTAATCTGTAGAGTATTTGTTACATTTTTTACTTTTTTTCCCCAGCCTATAGTAATAAAATTATTTGAATGGTTTTTGTCACATATTTTGGTGGTTATAAAACTGGAAGCAGTTACTTTTTAACATCTGTTGAAACAGATTGGGAAGCATTTTGGCAAATGTGTTATCACATGTTACTATGTAATAGCATTTCAAATCACTTCAAATGGAAATGAAATTTAGAGTTCCCATAAAACACAAACTTTTGTATGCTACACCTGCATGCAGACTCACTGGGTTCTACAATGGGTTGTCAGTGAAAATTTATGGTAAATATATATATTTTTGATACTGGCAATATTTTCTTTATTTTTATTTGTACAGTTAAATAGATAATATTTTGCCTCAGTCATTTTTTTCAAGTTTGCTAAAAATAATTGCTCAATCATTATGTTTTTATGGGAGTTTATAAAATAAAATAAGCTTTACCTACATAGCACAGGTATTTATTAGATACTTGAATCTGAAGTACCAAGAAAGTTATGTTTCCATATTGCCACAGGAAATGAATGGAGGGATTGTAACTATTACTGAGACAAATTTTAGACTTCTTTCCAACTTCACATATTCTGACTTAGTAGAATCCAATGTTTCGTATCATTGACAATTCAAATTATCTACCCCATGTTCATGTTTTACAAATAAAACTGAATAAATGATAATTTTTCTAAGTAAATAATCTATATAGTAAAATGATGCTTAAATTAACAAAGTATAAGATATTACTTTATATACCAAAAAAGAGCCCTAGTAAGCAATGCACTCTAGTTGACTAAATATTTACAGTTTATTTAATTTCTCTGAGAATATGGAAATTCATTTTAGCATTTTAAAAGGCAATTCAATTACTAAAAAGTTCTTAATAAAGTATACAATAAACCTATTTCAAACTTGACAAAATGATTTTTCTACTTTTTTTTTTTTTTTTTGGTATTATGTGGACCCAGATTTTGTTAATTTACCGTTTTCTACTATGTTTTTGTTCTACCCTTCCCAATGCTAAAAAGCTCAACTTACCAACCAGTCACTACTTTCAGTTAAAATGAGTATTTATTACTATCTAAACAAGTGAAGTTAACTACAGGGCCGAACTTTATTAACCAATTATTTTCTTGTGGTTAATGGGGCCTTATCTTAATTGAAGCTAAATCAGGTCACATATAACAAAGACTCTGATTTTTTTTTAAAACTTAAGCATAAACCAAAGGTGAGGGAATGGAACAATCAAGAAAATATCTTTGTTGATCTTCCCTGCTAATTTTTGCTTGTGAGTCTAAAAAATATTGGGAATTCCTGGTGGAATCGACTCGACGGCAATGGGTTTGCTTTTGATTTTCGGGTAGCTCAAATCGTTAATATCTTGACTACTAGCAAAAAGGTTGGCAAAAGGAACCCACCCAGAGGCACCTTTGAAGGCAAGCCTGGCCATCTGCTTCTGAAGAGTCATAGTCTTGAAAACGCTATTGAGCAGTTCTACTTTGTATGCATGGGGTCACCAAGAGTCGGAATAAACTGGAAGGCAACTAACAATATCAACAGTACTGGGCTTGATAGCATGTTCTTGAATTATTATAAAATATAAAATTTAATGAATATTGCTTTCCCTTTGAGTATTCTCCTGGTGCAATAATTTAAGGCTTAGGATCCTTAACAATGGACAAACTACTTATTTCACTCGTCAGTTTCACAGTGGTTATCTTTTAAAAAATGACAATCGAGTTATTACTAAAAATAACAATCAAGTTATCATTAAAAGTTGGATATTATTCTGCATTTTTGTGCACTTGCAGAGTTAGTGCTTAAAACTTTCAATGAATACAACAAATTGGTTACGAAGCACAGTGTGGGAGTTTTTAACAGGAAAATTTATCTCAGTCTTATTTTAAATTGCTTGATTTTTTTTCTTAAAATTTATATTGTAGTTAATATTTTCCATTCCTAGTTCCAGGCTAGAGGTGATTAGTTTCCAAAAGCATCAATTAACGTCACTCAGAACTTTCCAGTTAGAGAACTGGAGGAAGTATATGTTATCATTTTTCTCCATGGGCCACAAAAATTCTAGTGTGGCTGACTTTCAAAGTTCAAACTTTGCATGTAGCTACACTTTTGTGAGAAGTAGTTGTTAATAACTGTTATAGAATTAAGAGAAATATTTTATCAAAAAAAATTTTATATGCAAAATAAATTAACACTAAGTTGCTGTATATGTTTATAAATAAAGGGATAAACGATAGCAATGCCTTAACAAACAGGTCTAAACCGTACTTAACTATGATGATATATTCAAATAGTTTAAAAAATATTTGTTTCCCCACTTGCATTAAACAAGACACTTACCTTAATTTCATATACTCTTCTATATGAGTTGATTGAGATGACCTAAGTGCTTTTGAAAATGCAAAATAATGAAGTTGATGGTCTATTGATTAAAAAATATTTCTGTTGCAATTTTCATTATTATTAGATAAAAACCTATTCTAAGCATTATATTTCAATTAAAGTGGGTTAAAAATATGTTTAAAAAGAGACCTTACATTTCCACCGTCCTAGATTTTCTTTGAGCAGTTTAAATAATTCAATATCAATGTCCCAAATGGGATTGATATTCCATATATTAAGGAATAGTCACATTTCCCTTTGTAAATTTTCTTCACTATAAAATATAAAGCTGAAAATTCACTTAATCCTGATGGACTTTAGATTAGAATATCTACAATTATATTCTAAAATGGAAATGTTTAACTTATACAGCAATACAACTTTCAGATGTTGCCACTGAGAAATTCTTTCTTCAGTGGTTTTATTCACTAAGAAGAGGGACGCACAAAACATTGAGAAGAAATCGACTTTTGTGCTTCAGGCTGCATTCAGGTTTAAGTGGGTATTTCTAGTTTGTAAAATATTTTAGAAACCAATGAACTGATCGCTGTTATATTCACTTTGGGAAACTGAGGATGATGTGTGGACAGATGAGGACATAAATGTAACACACATTGTAAATTAAAGTATAAATGTTCTCTGGTTTATTTATAAACAAGAAGAAAACTGAAATTCTAATTGCCCTTTAAACACTGTCAAATATCAGCAGGATACATTATCTTGAATTAAAAGCATTAACTAAGCTGCAGGAATCATGGTTCAGGAAACAATGCCAACATTACATACTGACTAAGAAAACTGTTATATAATAAATTAAGGAAATATATACACCTGATGAGAAATTCAAGTCTTTCTTCCACCAAAAAATCTGTATCTTAGTATTGTTAATTAAGACAACATTTTATTCCAAGACTGTCTAACATCTCCTATATCATATTTATTATGCATAGTTTTGGTTTTGGCTTGTCAACATTTTTGGTCCAAGTCCTAATTCTGAAGTGTTCCTTAATCCCTTCATTTTTCCTCTTACTACCTGTTGCTTTACATAAGAGACTGTTGAGTACTAATTCATTTTGCAAAGAAAGGTCATTTTTATCTAAAAATAACAAAGTTTGTTTAATTTTCTGGTAAAAAGAATATCAAGTTCTTTTAAAATTGCTACTGGGAGATAATACGTATCTCTTCCAGGAATTTCTCTTTCTACCAGACAGTGTCTTTTTAGAGATTATATGGTAGTGGCAAATGTCAATGTATGCTTATTTTTCAATTTTTTAAAGCAACTGAGGCTACATATACTATTTTAAATAAAATCTCTTATTTAAATTTCTTCCCCTTTCAAATGGAAACTAAAATTCATCCTCACATTGGAACTCAGATCCTGGAAGCTACAGAGCAGTGCTGAAATCCTCACTATGGTACTTACTAGCTCTGTGAAAAAACAAAAATCAAACCAGTTGCCATCAAGTTGATTCCAACTATAATGACATCATGTGTGTCAGATAAGAACTGTGTGCTATAGGGTTCTCAGTGGCTGAGTTTTCACAAGTAGATTGGCAGGCTGTTCTTCGAAGTCATCTCTGGATAGACTGGAATGGTCAACATGTAGCTTATCAGCCGGACATTGACAGTGTGGGCTAACTCTGTAGCTTTTGGCAATTTAGTTAATGAATCCAAATTAGTAAGCAGTAGGTATTATTAAAATAAATTAAAAATAAAGGTAAAAAGGTTTTAGGTAGTCTATGTAATCTTTATGATCCTGTTTATAATTGCTGCTTATTATATCCCATTTAAAAATATAATGTGTAGGAGGTGGGGCCAAAATGACAGAGTAGTCAGACACTTCCAGTGGACACTCTTACAACAAAGACTCAAAAAAAAAAAACAAGTTAATTTATTATATATGGCAATCTGGGAACCCTGAACATCAAAGGCAGAGTTGAGGAAGCGGACTGAGTGGCAGGGGGAAGGAGAGATGATTCGGAAGCAGTGAGGAGTTGCCAGACCTGACCTGGCAAGAGCCTGAGCCCTTCAGGTGTGATCAGCTTGGGGGTGAGCAGTGAGAAAGGCAAGCAGCCATGATCTGGAGGCATGTTTTCCACACCAGGAGAGACCCAGCACCAGAGAGTCTACACGGCCACTCAGAACTAGTGAGAAGCAGCCCTGGATTGGTGAAACATAAGTAATTGTGTACTGCCTACTGTGCAGATCAAAAACACCCCTTTAGGGAAAAACCTCTCTCACATTTACCTCCCTGCTCCCTGTTCTGCACTGGGTCTGCTCTTCTGGTAGTCCCTCTTACAACAAAGACCCGAAAAAAACAAGTAAATTGATTTATATGACAATCTAGGAGCCCTGAACATCAAAGGCAAAGTTGAGGAATTGGACTGAGTAGCAGGTGAAGGGAGAGACGGTTCAGAAGCAGCAAGGAGTTGCCAGACCTGATCTGGCAGGAGCCAGAGACCCTCAGGCCAGATCAGCTCATGTTGCATGCTGAGGCAAGCAGCGGCACTCGGGAGGCATTTTCCACAACGAGAAAGACCCAGTGGCAGAGATTCTACTTGGTCATCTAGAAGCAGTGAGAAGCAGCCCTTGATCAGCAAAAGATAAATACTTGTGCCTGAGCTACTGTGTGGATTAAAAACACTCCCCTTAGAGAAAAACTTCTCTCTCATTTACCCCCTCCCCCACTCCCTGCTCTGCACTGGGTCTGGGATGGCTTTAGCAATTGTTGAGTCCCCTGGGCTGGAAGTAGGATGTATCACTCACCCCGAGTCATTCTCCCGGCCTTGGAGAGGGAACAAATTAACAAACGGGAGAAAGTAATCTACTGCCTATCCTAAGATAGGAACTCAGGGTAGGCACAGCTCCTTTGCCTAGGCACAGGCATAAGGGGTCCACAGACATTGAGTGCTTTTCCCCCTGCAGAGACTTGTGTGGACCCCTTGCTGCAGCCAGATGCCTGTGCCTGCACCAATCACTCATGCCTGTCTAGGACTGTAAGTGAGAGCCTACATCAGGTACTTGGTGTCTGTCTACCTGGGCACCTGAGCTGAATCTATACAGGAGGAGTGGGTGGACTCCTGAGCTCACATACCCAGTAACAGACCTAACCACCTGATGACAGGACATTACAGCTTCAAAGATGCCAATAATCAAATTAGCTCATATGAGCAGCCTACTTGGCATATCAAAACAAAACAAGAAGCTAGGATACAGTAAGGAAACATTAACTAAATAAATATAATAACTTATCAATGGCTTGGAGACAACAGTCAATAGCAAATCACATAAAGAGGCAATCCCAAAATAAAGAATCTAGAAATTTTCCAGAGGAGAAAAATTTCCTGGAATCACCAGAGGCAGAATACAAAAGGTTAATATACAGAACTCTTCAACAAATTAGGAAGGAAATTAAGCAAAATACAGAACACGAAACAGAGGAAATTAGAAATATGAGAGAAGAGCATAATGACAAATTTAGAAGGCTGCAAGAATCCATAGAGAGACAGCAATCAGAAATTCAGAAGACTGACAACGAAATTTCAGAATTAGGCAACTCAATAGAAAGTCATAGGAGCAGAATTGAGGCAATGGAAATCAGAATTAATGAGATTGAAGATAAAGCACTTGACACCAACTTATCTGAGGAAAAATCAGATAAAAGGATAAAAAAAAAATGAAGAAACTCTAAGAATTATGTGGGAGTCCATCAAGAGGAATAACTTACAAGTGATTGGAGTACCAGAACT
>NW_004443970.1:343683-395851 GCF_000243295.1 Trichechus manatus latirostris | reverse complement strand
ACCTCACATAAGGTAGATCCCAAAAGAAAGTCACCAAGACATATCATAACCAAACTTGCCAAAACCAAAGATAAAGACAGAAGTTTAAGAGTAGCTCGGGATAAATGAAAAGTCATCTACAAAAGAGAGTCAATAGGAATAAGCCTTGACTACTCAGCAGAAACCATGCAGGCAAGAAGGCAATGGGATGACATATATAAAGCCTTGAAAGAAAAAAACTGCCAGCCAAGAATTATATATCCAACAAGACAGTCTCTCAAATATGATGGTGAAATTAGGGCATTTCCAGATAAACAGAAGTTTAGGGAATTTGCAAAAATCAAACTAAAATTACAAGAAATACTAAAGGGAGTCCTTTGGTTAGAAAATCAGTAACATCAGATAACAACCCAAGACTAGAACACAGGACTGAGCAACAGATATCAACCCAGATAGATAAGTCACAAAAGTAAATCAAAGCGAAAACACTGAAAATAGGGAAACAGATGTCAATACGTAAAAGATGACAACATTAAAACAAAAAAGAGGGAGTTAAAAAATATAAACATAGATTTTTCATATGGAGAGGAAGTTAAGGTGATATAAAGAAATGGAAGACGGGTAGAAACTTAGAAAAATAGGGGTAAATATTAAGGTAACCACACAGGAAACTAACAATCCTACAAGTAAAAATAAAAAAAAACTAGAAAAGTATGAAGACTCAGCAAACATAAAATCAACAACAATGAAAAAGACGAAAAGAAAATACATAAAGAAAATTGACAGCACTGAAAATTAAGTGGAACAAAGAAACTGTGAACAACGCACAAAAAAAGACATCAAAATGACAGCACTAAACTTATACCTATCAATAATTACACTGAATGAAAATGGACTAAATGCACCAAGGAAGAGACAGAGATTGGCAGATTGGATAAAAAAACAAAATCTGTCTAAATGCCATCTACAAGAGACATACCTTAGACTTAAAGACACAAACAAACTAATACTCAAAGTATGGAAAAAATATATCAAGCAAACTACACTCAAACAAGAGCATGAGTGGCAATATTAATCTCTGACAAAATAGACTTTAAAGCAAAACCCACCACAAAGGATAAGGAAGGACACTATATAATGATTAAAGGGTTGATACACCAGGAGGACATAACTATAATAAATATTTATGCACTCAATGACAGGGCTCCAAAATACATAAAACAAACTTTAAAAGCACTGAAAAGAGAGATAGACAGCTCCACAATAGTAGTAGGGGAATTCAACACGACACTTTCAGTGAAGGACAGAACATACAGAGAGAAGCTCAACAAAGACACCGAAGAACTAAATGCTACAATCAACCAACTTGATCTCATATACATATAACAAACACTGCACCCCACAGGAGCAAAATATACTTTCTTTCCCAATGCACATGGAACATTCTCCAGAATAGAACACATATTAGGCCATAAAGCAAGAAGTCTTAATAAAATCCAAAGCACTGAAATATTACAAAGCAACTTTTCTGACCATAAAGTCATAAAAGTAGAAATCAACAACAGAAAAAACAAGGAAAAAAAAATCAAACACATGGAAAATGAACAACACCTTGCTCAAAAACTGCTGGGTTATAGAAGCAATTAATGATGGAATGAAGAAATCCATAGAATCAAACAAGAATGAAAATATACCTCACAGAACCTTTGGGACACAGAAAAGGCAGCGCTCAGAGGTCAGTTTATAGCAATAAATGCACACATCCAAAAAGAAGAAAGGGCCATAATCAAAACATTAGCCCTACAACTGGAACAAGTAGAAAGAGAGCAGCAAAAGAAGCCCTCAGGCACCAGAAGAAAGAAAATAATAAGAATTAGAGCAGAATTAAATGAAATAGAGAACAGAAAAACAATAGAGAGTTAACAAGACCAAAAGCTGGTTCTTTGACAAAATCAACAAAATTGATAAACCATTGGCCACACTAAAAAAAAGAAAAACAGGGAAGAAGCAAATATCCTGTATAACAAATGAGATGGGTGATATCACAACAGACTCAACTGAAATTAAAAGAATCATAACAGAATATTATGAAAAATTGTACTCTAACAAATTTAAAAACCTAGAGAAAATGGACAAATTTCTAGAAACTCACTAATTTCAAAGAGGAGTTAACACCACTACTGGTAAAGGTATTTCAGAGCCTAGAAAAGAATGGAATACTACCAAACTCATTCTATAAAGCCAGCATAAATAACCCTGATACCAATACCAGACAAAGACACCACAAAAAAAGAAAATTACACACCAATATCCCTCATGAACATTGACACAAAAATCCTCAACAAAATTCTAGCCAAGTGAATTCAGCAACATATCAAAAAAATAATTCACGATGGTCAAGTGGGACTTATATCAGATATGCAGGGATGGTTCAATATTTGAAAAATAATCAATGTAATCCATCACATAAATAAAACAACAGACAAGAAACACATGATCTTATCAATCGATGCAGAAAAGGTAGTTGACAAAATCCAACACCCAATCATGATAAAAATTCCCAACAAAATAGGAATAGAAGGGAAACTCCTCAATATAACTAAGGGTACTTATGCAAAGCCAACAGCCAACATCATCCTAAATGGAGAGAGTTTGAAAGCTTCCCCCTTGAGAACGGGAACCAGACAAGGATGCCCTTTATTACCACTCTTATTCAACACTGTGCTGGAGATCCTAGCCAGAGCAATTAAGCTATAAAAAGAAAGAAATGGCATCCAAATTGGTAGGAAGAAGTCAAAGTATCTCTATTTGCAGATGAAATAATCAGATACACCGAAAACCCCAAAGAATCCATAAGAAAACTACTGGAACTAATAGAAGATTTCAGCAAAGTTTCAGGATACAAGATAAACATACAAAAATCAGTTGGACTCCTTTACACCAACAAAGAGAACCTTGAAGAGGAAATCACCAAATCAATACCATTTACAATAGCTCCCAAGAAGATAAAATACATAGGAATAAATTTAACCAGAGTCGTAAAAGACCTGTATAATGAAAACTATAAGACACTACTGCAAGAAACCAAAAGACACCTGTGTAAGTGGAAAAACATACCTTGCTCATGGATAGGTAGACTCAACATTGCGAAAATGTCAATTTTACCCAAAGCGATCTACAGATACAATGCAATTCTGATACAAATTGCAACGGCATTTTTTAATTAGATGCAGAAACAAATCATCAACTTCATATGGAAAGAGAAGAGGCCTTGAAGAAGTAAAGCATCTCTCAAGAAGAAGAAAAAAGTGGGCAGCATCACACTACCTGATTTTAGAACCTATTGTACCGCCACAGTAGTCAAAACAGCCTGGTACTGGTACAACAACAGATATAGATCAATGGAACAGAATTGAGAATCCACACATAAATTCATCCACTTATGAGCAGCTGATATTTGACAAAGGCCCAAAGTCCGTGAATTGGGGAAAAGACAGTCTCTTTAACAAGTTGTGCTGGCATAACTGGATATCCATCTGCAAAAAAAAGAAACAAGACTCATACCTCACACCATGCACAAAAACTAACTCAAAATGGATCAAAGACTTAAATATAAAATCAAAAATGATAAAGATCATGGAAAAGAAAATAGGGACAATGCTAGGAGTCCTAATACATGGCATAAACACAATGCAAACTGTAAATAACAATGCACAAGCACCAGAAGAGAGACTAGATAACTGGGAGCTCCTAAAAATCAAACTCTTATGCTCATCAAAAGACTTCACCGAAAGAGTCAAAAGACAACCTACAGACTGGGGAAAAATTTTTGGCTATGACAAACCTGATCAACATCTAATGCCTAAAATCTGCAAGATACTACAAAACCTCAACAACAAAAAGATAAATAACCCAATTAAAAAATGGGCAAAGGATATGAACAGGCATTTCACCGAAGAAGATATTCAGGAGGCTAACAGACACACGATCATTAGCCATTAGAGAAATGCAGATCAAAACTACAATGAGATACCATCTCACACCAACAAGGCTAGTATTAATCCAAAAAACACAAAATGATAAATGCTGGAGAGGTTGTGGAGAGACTGAAACACTTATACACTTTTGGTTGGAATGTAAAATGCTACAACCACTTTGGAAATCAATTTGGTGCTTCCTTAAAAAGCTAGAAATAGAAGTACCATACAATACAGCTATCCCGCTTATTGGAATATATATTCTAGAGAAATAAGCCATCACACGAACAGACATATGCACACCCATGTTCATTGCAGCACTGTTCACAACAGGAAAAAGATGTCCATCAACGGATGAATGGATAAACAAATTATGGTTTATCCACACAATGATAAAGAACAACAATGAAGCCTTGAAACATAACATGGAGGAAGCTGGAGGTCATTATGCTGAGTGAATTTAGTCAGTCACAGAAGGACAAATATTGTATAAGACCACTATTACAGGAACTCTGAAAAGGTTTAAACAGAAGAAAACATTCTCTGATTGTTATGAGAGTGAGGAGGGACAGTGAAGTTTATTTACTAACACGATATTAGATAAGAATTATCTTAGGTGAAGGGAAGGACAGCACACACTACAGGGGAAGTCAGCACAACTGTACTATACCAAAGCTAAGAAGTTTCCTGAATACAATCAAACACTTAGAGGGACAGAGTAGCAGGGCTAGGGGTCTGGGGACCATGCTTTCAGGGGACATCTAGGTCAACTGGCATAAGAAAGCTTATTAAGAAAATGTTCTACATCCTACTTTGGTGAGTGGGGTCTGGGGTATTAAAAGCTTGCAAGCGGCCATGTAACATGCATCGATTGGTCCCAACCACCTGGAGTAAAGGAGAATGAAGAACATCAAAGACACAAGGTAAGTATTAGCCCACAAGACAGAAAGGACCATTAAACCAGAGACTTCATCAACCTGACACCAGAAGAACTAGATGGTGCTCGGCTACCACCAATGACCGCTCTGACAGGGAACACAACATAGATTCCTGGATGGAGCAGGAGAAAGTTGGGGTGCAGAACTCAAATTCTAATAAGAAAACCAGACTTAATGGTCTGACTGAGACTGGAGGAACCCTGGAAAGCATGTTCCTTTGATTCTCTACCAGCCCAGAACTAAAACAATTTCCCAGGCCAACTCTTCAGACAGGGATTGTACTGGACTGTGGGACATACAGTGATACTCGTGAGGAGTGTTCCTCTTAGTTCAAGCAAATACAAGAGACTAACCGGGTAGCTTCTGTCTGGAAGTGAGATGGAAAGGCAGAGAGGGTTAGGAGCTGGTTGAATGGACATGGGGAATCGGGGTGGGGGTAAAGGAGTAGTGTGCTGTCACAGTATGGGGAGAGTGATTAGCGTCATATAACAATGTATGTATAAATTTTTGTATGGGGAAAAATATAATGTGGTAGCCTTACATTACTGGTGAATGGAAAAATATTAGAAAGTGTAAAATCTAGTTTCAGTTTGGCAATCTAACATTTTGTCATATGTGAATTAATGCTGAAGCTGCAAAATTAGCACTGGAAAGACTTCAATTATGCAGGTAAGAGTATTAGAAGGTAAGTGGGTATCATTAGGAATTTTAAGTTAATAGCAGAATTGAATAGTTGTGGGGGAAAATGGAAAGGGCAGTATAGTAAATAATTTAAAACTCAAAAGTGTGCCATGTCTGATCCCTGCATTCTTCGCATCTGTTTTAAATGAACTCTAGATTTTAAAAATTAAGTCAAAATTAAATTGTCCCAAACCTTGAACATTTCAGTTCTAAAATTCATAAAGTTATGGAAAATTATGATAAATGAATCAGAGATTTTACTTTCCTTATTTTCTACATGAGCAAACTGACCGCCAGAAAAGCTAAGTGGCTTACCTAAGATACGGTGTGAACGAGATGTTGTGTCTTGCACTTCCAAATAATTGCTTTTATACTACATACGCCTTTCTGTAGAAAAAAGAGGAAAATAACCCCCCCTAAAAGATACAAATTTGACATGCAGTTTGACCTACTTATTTTTTAAATAAATTATTCAATTAAAAATATAGGAAGTGGATTTTCTCTTACACTTCTTTTATTCTACCATATCAAATACCAAAGGAATGTGTTTAAGTTAGTTCACTCAATACATTTTTTAAATAAATGGATAAATAACAAATACAGGTGACACTATGTCAGCAATTATCAATTATATAGAAATATTAGATAATTAGAAAAGCAAAAATTACACCAGTTTTATAATTCATTTTGGAGAAATTCATTTTCTGTGACTGTTTTAATTCTGTGAGAGGAGCCTGAATATATCATAGTACCTCATATCCTTAACATGGATAAAGCCAGAAACTTCATCTGCCACTTGATGAAACATTAGGTAGGAGAATTGATATCTGCCACTAGCACATATTTTTCAAATCACCTGAACATTGCAGAAACACATATACTTCTGTCCTAGATACTCATAATTTGTTCTTCCTTTGTATACCCCCATCAAGATATAGAAACTTAAGTAATATATGCAAACTTATATATACATATATGTACGTATTCTACTGTTTTACTGTTAAGACAAACTATATTTTTATATTTCTCTTTAGGAGGACCACTTGCTTCTCATCTCTTCTTAACTAGGAATTTAGTCTTTGAATAATATCATTGTTCTTTATCTTGGATGCATTTTCCCCCTTTGATATTAATTTTTATTTTTGTTATTTAACTGAACTTCTCTTTAGGGAAACCATGGACTAAAGATGTACTTTCGGACTCCCTATAGTATGAATACTTTCTGCATACTTTTTGCAGAGTTTCTCATCATCATTCTTTGTGAAGTTTCAAGAGCATTCACATATCAGAATAAAATGAAGTATCAGATAAGCAGATATTTGATTGTCCTCCATTTTATGCAAAGAGAAATATAAAAAATAAAAGAAATTAAGGCTATTAAAGTCTTAAATTGTCTATATTTTGATATAGATACATGTCCTATAGCTTTCGAGTCTATGTATCCAGTACTATAAAGATCATTGATGTTCATAAATGTGGCCTTAATAAATGTATTAGCAGTAACTATAGTAGTTAGTATAGTAAGTTTTATGTTTTTTATACAATATACTTTTCATTGTTCCGTGTTTTTAATGGTAGTCAACAGAGTCTATTTGAGCTATTTTAAATTAAGCTGAAAGTGATTTGGCATTCATTGGAAAAATTAATATACAAAGCCACATCACAAAACTGGGCCATTAAGAAAGTTGTAGTCTATGTTACAATGAGGAGTCTGCAAAATTATATACGTGCTGGCAGCTCCAGAACCATGCTTTCATTAAGCTGCTGTGTCAAGAAGCTGTCAGACAGATCGGAAAGCAACTTCCACTGCTGCTCGTCACAAATTGTGCCACCTCTATCACAAAACACGCTGACAAGTCTATGCTCCAAACTCTCTGCTGCATAAGTTAGTTCCTAATCAAAGTCATGTGATTAGGAGAAAATCTTGTGATCCTGGGTTAGGCAAAAGGTTTTAAAACATGGCATAAAGGCAGTCATAAGATTCACAAGAAAATAAAAACGATAAATTGACTTAATCAAAATGAAAAACTTTTCTGCTTCAAAAGTTACCATTAAGAAAATTAAAAATACAAGGGAAAATAATATTTGAAAATCATATATCTCATAAAAAAACCTTATATACACAATATATTAAAAACAGAAAAACAAACAAAAACACTTTTATAACTCTATAATCAGGAAACAAACAACCCTATTGAAAATGGGTGTCTTAGTCATCTAGTGCTGCTATAATGGAAATACTATAGGTGGATGGCTTTAACAAAGAGAAATTTATTTTCTCATAGTCTAGTAGGCTACAAGTCCAAATTCTGGCCATCAGCTCCAGAAGAAGTCTTTCTTTCTGCTGGCTCTGGAAGAAGGTCTTTGTGATGCATCAGTCTTCCCTTGGTCTGGGAGCATCTCAGCGCAGGAACCTTAGGTCTAAAGGATGTGCTCTGCTCCCAGTACTGCTTTCTTGGTAGTGTAAGTTTCCCATGTGTCTCTGCTCACATCTCTCCTTTATATCTCAAAAGAGATTGGCTTAAGACACTATCTAATCTGGTAGACCTCATCAGTATAACTGCCCCTAATCCATCTTATTACATCACAGTGATAGAGTTTACAACACATATGGAAATCACGTCAGATTACAAAATGGTACACAATCATACAATACTGGGAATCATAACCCAGCCAAACTGATACATACATTTTTTTGGGGGGGGCATAATTCAGTCCATGACAATGGCGAAAACATTTGTGTAGACATTCTCCAAAGAAGATATTAAAAAAAAAAAGTCAGTATCACTTTGAAAATCAGTTTGACAATTTCTTAAAAAGTTAAACATAAATTTACCATTGTTGTTATTACAAGACCCAGCAATTCTACTCTGAGGTATCTACTCAAAAGTGATGAAAGTGTATTTCTACACCAAGACTTGTAAGTGAATTTTCATAGCAGCATTATTCAGAATAGCCTATAGTTGTAAATAATCCAAATGACCATTAACTGGTGAATGGATAAACAAAACGTAATGTATCTACACAGTGCAATACTCCATAGCTGGTGGGAATGCAAAATGGTATAGCCACTGTTAAAAACAGTTTAGTGGTTCCTCAAGAAATCAAACATAGAACTACCATATAACCCAGCAACTCACTCCTAAGTATATATCCAAAAGACTCCAAAGCCTTGGGATGATGTGTACAGACGGATGCACACCAATGTTCTTTGCAGCACTATTCATAATAGCCAAAAGCTGGAAACAATGCAAATAACCATCAACAGATGAATGGATAAACAAAATGAGGTATATACATAGAATGGAATATTACTCTACCATAAAGAAAAATTAAGTCCTGTTACTTGCAAGAACATGGATGAACCTTGAAAACATTATGCTGAGTGAAATAAGTCAATCACAAAAGGACAAATACTATATGATCTCACTAACAACCTAATTTTAGAACAGTTTTTTTTTACCCCAAAAAGAAATCCCATATGTATTAGTAGTCATCCCCCAAAACCACTATTCTAAAAAGAGAGAGAGATATTATTCAGCCATAAAAGGAAATGAAATACTGAAACATGCTAGAACATGGATGAACCTTGAAAATATTATGCTTGGTGAAAAAGTTAGTCATAAAAGACCACATATTGTATGAATCCATGTATATGAAATGCCCCAAACTGGAAAAATTTATACACAGAATAAAAAGAAGATTCAAAGAATAGTGGTTGCCTAGGACTGCAGGACGGGTGTGGAGGATTTGGGGAGTGGCTACTAATAGATGTGGGATTTCTTTTTGGGGTAAAACAACTGTTCTAAAATTAAGTTGTTTTCATACTTTTACAAATCTATCACTGTTTGAAATACACTTTTTCAGTAGGTGGACTTTGTATTATGTATTTTGTAGCTCAAAAAATAAAAATGAATACATAAAGAAAGAAAACTTTCAATTGGTTACTTGTATATTAAAATTCAAGTCACAATTCTTACTTCCTCCTAAATTTTATGCAGGATCCTATATGATATATCCCTGATTACTTGTCTTTTCTTATTTTTAGTTACTTACCCGCCACTCATCTTTTCTAGCCACACTGGTTCCTTAAAAGAAGGTGGAAGGAATGCGCAGTCATTATACCAAAAAGAATTGGTAGACGTTCAACCATTTCAAGAGGTAGCATATGATCAGGAACCGATAGTACTGAAGGAAGAAGTCCAAGCTGTACTGAAGGCATTGGCCAAAAACAAGGCTCCAGGAATTGATGGGATATCAATGGACATGTTTCAACAAAAGAATACAGTGCAGGAAGCACTCACGCATCTATGTCAGGAAATTTGGAAGACAGTTACCTGGCCAACCAGCTGAAAGAGATCTATATTTATGCCTACTCCCAAGGAATGTGATCCTACTAAATGCGGACATTATTGAACAGTATCACTAATATTACACGCAAGTAAAATTTTGCTGAAGATCATTCAAAAGGGGCTGCAGCAGTATATTGACAGGGAACTGCCAGAAATTAAGGTCGGATTCAGAAGAGGACATGGAACCAGGAATATCATTGCTGATGTCAGATGGATCCTGGCTGAAAGCAGAGATTACCAGAAAGATGTTTACCTGTGTTTTACTGGCTATACAAAGGCATTTGACTATGTGGATCATAACAGATTATGGATAACATCAAGAAGAATGGGAATTCCAGAACACTTAATCTTGCTCATGAGGAACCTGTACAAAGATCAAGAGGCAGTTGTTTGGATAGAACAATACTGTGTGGTTTAAAGTCAGGAAAGATGTGCCTTAGGGTTGTATCCTTTCACCATACCTATTTAATCTGTATGCTGAGAAAATAATCTGAAAAGCTGGACTATATGACAAAGAACTTAGCATCAAGATGGGAGGACAACTCATTAATAATCTGCATTATGCAGATGATACAACCTTGCTTACTGAAAGTGAAGAGGACTTGAAACACTTACTGGTGAAGATCAAAGACCACAGCCTCCAGTATGGATTACACCTCAAAATAAAGAAAACAAAAAATCCTCACAAGTGGACCAATAAGCAACATCAAGATAAACAGAAAAGACTGAGTTTGTCAAGGATTTCATTTTACTTGGATCCACAATCAACACCCATGGAAGCAGCAGTCAAGAAATCAAAAAAATGCATTGGGCAAATCTGCTGCAAAAGACCTCTTTAAAGTGTTGCAAAGCAAAGATGTCACCTTGAAGACCAAGGTGCACCTGACCCAAGCCATGGTATTTTCATTTGCATCATATACATGCGAAAGCTGAACAACGAATAAGCAAAACTGAAGAAGAATTGGCGCCTTTGAATTGTGGTGTGAAAGAAAAATATTGAATATATCATGGATTGTCAGAAGAATGAACAAACCTGTTATGGAAGAAGTACAACCAGAATACTCCTTAGAAGCAAGGATAGCGAGACTACGTCTTACATACTTTGGATATGTTGTTAGGAGGGATGAGTCCCTGGAGAAGGACATCATTCTTGGCAAAGTAGAGGGTCAGCGAAAAGGTGGAAGACCCTCAACGAGATGGATTGACACATTGTAACAATGTGCTCAAGTATAACATTGTGAGCATGGCGCAGGAACAGGCAGTGTTTCGTTCTGTAGTACACAGGGTAGCTATGAGTCGGAAGCAACTTGATGGCACCTAACAACAACAACAAATATTTCATTGGGTGTATACACGCCACAATTTGTTTTTCCATTCGTCTGTTGAAGAATACATTTTTTTTCCATATCCTTTGACTATTGTGCTGCTAGGAACATTAATGTGGAAGTATTTGCTTGATTTTCTGTTTCTAATTCTTTTGGGAATAAACCTGGATGGAATTGTTGGGTCTTATGTTAATTCTGCAAGCCTGGTGGCACACTGGTTAAGAGCTACAGCAAGCTACAGCTGCTGACCAACCTGTTGCCAGTTCGAATCCAACAGCCACTCCTTGGAAACCCTATGGGGCAGTTCTACTCTGTCCCATGGGGTCGCTATGAGCAGAATCGACTCCACGGCAACAGGTTATCTTAATTCTATCTTATGTTTGAGGAACTGCCAGATATATTTTCCCACAGTGGATGCACCATTTTACATTCCTTTGAGCAATGCATCAGGGTTCCAATTTCTCCACATCCTTTCCAGTGCTTGTTATTTTCCCTTCTTATTATAGCCATCCTGGTGGGTATGAAAGGTCCCTAGGTAGAGCAAACGGTTTGTGCTTGACTCTTAACATAAAGACTGGTGGTTCAAACCCACCCAACGTTAGCACAGAAGAAAAGCCCTGGTGAGGAAGCTTCTGTTAAAATTTGTTGTCATTAGGTGCCATCAAGTCCATTTCTACTCATAGTGACCCCATGTGACAGAGTAGAATTGCCCCATAGGGTTTTCTTGGCTGTAATCTACAGGGGAGTAAATTGCCAGGTCATTGTTACATTGAGCCACTGGTTGGATTCTAATCACCATCCTTTCAGTTTGCATAAAACAACAGGCAAGAAAACCCTACTGAGTAGTTCTACTCTAACTCATGGGATTTCCATGAATCAGAATCAACTTGATGGAACCTAACAACAGCAACAACTGTTGAGTCTGAAGTATTATCACATTATGGTTTTGCTTTCCATTTTCCATCTGGAGCCATGGTTGCACATTGGTAAGGGCTTGGCTGCTAATCAAAAGGCCTGCATTTTGAATCTACCAGTTGCTCCTTGGAAGCCGTATGGGACAGTTCTACTCTGTCCTATAGGGTCACTATGACACTATGACACTATGACACAGTAACCGGTTGAACGACCAAAAATATTGAGCATCTTTTTATGTCCTTATTGGCCATTGGTATATCTTCTTTGGAAAAACGTCTATTCAAATTCTTTGCTCATTTTTTAAATTGTGTTATTTATCTTTTTATTACTGCATTGTAATAGTTAATTACATATTCTGGATACAAGTCCTTTATCAGGTATGTGATTTTCAAATATTTTCTCCAATTCTACAGGTTGTCTTTCCATTTTCTTTACAGTGTAATTTAAAGCATAAATGTTTTTAATTTTACAGTTTTTTTTTTTGTTTTGTCGTTTGTGTTTTTGGTGTTATATATAAAACTATTGTATAACTCAAGATCATGAAGACTTGCTCCTAAGTTTTTTTTTCTAATATTTTTATAATTTTAGCTTTTACATTGAGATCTATTATCTGTCTTGAGTTAACTTTCATGTATGATATGATGTACAGATCCAACTTTATTTTTTGCATGTGGATATCCAGTTGTCTCAACACGATTTGTTGAAATAACTATTTTTCCCCCATTTAATCGTCTTGGTACCCTTGTCAAGCATTAGTTGACTATATAAATGAGAGTTTATTCCAAAACTATTCACTTTATTCCATTGATCCATATGTTTATCCTTATTCCAGTACCACATTGTCTTGTGTAGTAAATTTTGAAATCAAGAAGTATGTGTTCAACTATATTCTTCTATTTCAAGGTTATTTTGACATTCTATATACCTTAAATTTCTAAACTAATTTTACGAAGAGCTTGTCAAATTCTACAGAGATACAACTGGGACTTAAATAGAAAGTATTGCCATTTTAAGAACATTGAGTCTTCTGATTTATGAATACAGGATTTCTTTCCATGTATTTAGATCTTCTTTAATTTATTTCAACAATATGTTTAAAATTTCAGTACACAAATCTTAAACTTATAAAATTCACTCCTAAGTATTTTATTATTTTGATGGCATTTAAAATAAAAAGGTTTTAATTTTTTTTCAGAATTTTTTGCTAGTGTACAAAAATAAAATCAAATTTTTCACATTGGTCTTATATTCTGTCACCTTGCTGAACTTGTTAATTAGTTCTCATAGTTCTTTTTTTTAGTGAATTCCTTAAGATTTTGTCCATGTAAGATCATGTCATTGGCAAATAGGCTTTTCTCTCCTTTGGCAAACTGGATCACTTTTATTTCTCTTTCTTGTTTAATTGTCCTGGAGAGAGCTTCCAGTGCAATGTTGAATAGGAGTGGTGAGAGCAAATTTCCTTATCTTGTTCCTGATTTTGGAGGAAAAGCATTTAGTTTTTCACCATTAAATTTGATATTAGCTTCAGGATTTTCATACTTACCCTTTATTATTTCGAGAAAGTTGTCTTCTATTCCTAATTTGTTGGATATCCCAAATATCTTTCTGTTATTGATTTCTAAATTTATTCAGTGTGGTCAAAGAACACATGTCGTATGCTTAAAATCTTTTTAAATTTGTTGAAGCTTGTTTTATGAATTAACATATGGTCTATTCTGGAGAATGTCCCATATGCACTTGAAAAAAAATATGTGTATTATGTTATTGGATTGAATGTTTTCTAGATGTCTCTTAGGTCTGGTTAGTTAACAATGTTGTTCAAGTATTCTATTTCCTCATTGATCTACAATCTAGTTGTTCTAACCATTATGGTAACAAAAACCAAATCCATTGCTGTTGAGTCTATTCTAACTCATAGCAACCCTATAGGACAGAGTAGAACTGCCCCATAGGTTTCCAAGGAGTGGGGTATAAAAGTTTCCAACTACTATTGTTGAATTGTGTATTTCTCCCTTGAAGAGTGTTAGTTTTTGCTTCGTGTATTTTGGTGCTTAGTTCTTAGGTGCATAAATATTTATAATTGTTATATCTTCCTTATGCATTCGCCCTTTTATCATTATAAAATGTCCCTCTTTAACTCTCATAACATTTGTAGATTTAAGGCTATTTTGTCTGATATTAGTATAATTATTCCAGCTTTCTTACAGTTATTATTCACATGGTGTATAGTTTTTCCTCATTTTACTTTTGTTTGTAACTATATGAATATGAATCTAAACATGGATGTAAATCATGTCTCCTTTAGACAGCATAGAGTTGGATATATTTTTTTTAAGTTGGATCTTTTTGTTTGTTTAATTCACTCTTCAAATATCTGACTTTTATTAGATTATTTATTCCATTCATATTTAATATTATTATTGTTAGGGTGGGATTTATGCCTGCTAACTTTCTTATTGCTTTCTATATGTCTCATAATCTACCGTTTCCTCATTTTTTTCCTTCTTTTTCATTAGTGAACATTTTCTAGTGTAACATTTTAATTCCTTAAATAATTTTTAACTATATATATATATATTAGTTAACTTTCTTGGCTTATGATCTTATAAGAATATATTCAGATCTAATGTAATTCTGGAAAGATATAGGACTTTATTTTCACGTAGATTTATTATCAACCCCCTTTTTGCTAATATTTTTATACATATTGTGTCTATATATGTTATAAACCCACAGTACATTGTTATAATTATAACTTCATAAAACTTTATGTGTTTTATAGTAGCTGAGAGAAGAGAGGAGAGCAAGAATGTATTTACAGTTTGTTGTATAAACCTTCTTATTATTTTTGTTTCTCTTCTTTTCCCAGTAGTTTCAAGTTACCATGTAGTGTAATTTTCTTACACCAGTATATCTTTGTTCCCACCTATCTCTTGTGTGCTGTTATTGTCAATATATTACATTTCAGTATGTTATAATCCTTAAAACACAATTGTTTTCACATTGTTTTATGCAATTACTTTTTTTAAATTAGGTAAGAGAAGAAATATGCAGTTAGATTGTCTTTTTAAAAATATCTATATAATCACGTTTATCAGTGCTTTTTGTTTCTTCATGTGGATTTGAATTATCATCTGGGGTCATTTACTTTTAGCCTAAAGAACTTCTTTTAGTATGTCTTGTAATGCAAGTATTCTAATAGTGTATTTCCTCAATTGTTATTTATCTGAGAATGCCTTTATTTCACCTAAGTATTTGAGAAATAATTTTGCTGAATATAACATTCTTTGTTGTTGTTGTTAGGTTCCATTGAGTTGCTTCCAACTCGTAGCGACCCTACGTACAACAGAACAAAACACTGTCCGATCCCGTGCCATCCTCATAATCGTTATGTTTGAACCCATTGTTGCAGCCACTGTATCAATCCATCTCGTTGAGAGTCTTCCTCTTTTCTGCCGACCCTCTACTTTACCAAACATGATGTCCTTCTCCAGGGGCCGGTCCTTTCTGATAACGTATCCAAAGTACATGAGACAAAGTCTCACCATCCTTGTTTCTAAGAAGTATTCTGGCTGACATTCTTGGTTGATAGTTTTTGTTGTTGTGTTTTTGTTTGTTTGTTTTTTGATTTTTCCTCTAGCACTTTGAATATGTCATCCAACTGCCCTATGGACTCCAAGTCATCTTTTAATCTTCTTTGGGTTCATTTATATCTGTCTTTGTCTTTCAGCTTTTTGACTATGATGCTTCTGGGTGTGGATCTCCTTGTGCATATTCTGATCGACATTTGTTTGAATTCTTGGATGCATAAATAAATGATTTTATCAAACTTTGGAGGGTTTTGGCCATTATTTCTTCAACTATTTTCTTCACTTTTTTCTTTCTCCTGAACTTCTGGTACTCCCATTACAGAAATCATGTTACTCTTACAGGTGTCCCTCATTTCTCAGATGCTCTGTTCTTTTTCTTCATTCTTTTTCCTCTCTGTTCTTTGGTTTGCATAATCCCTATGAAACTATCTTCAAGTGCACTGACTCTTTCTTTCACTGAGATCTCAAAAGTATTGTTGGACACCGTAGTGAAATTTTCTTTCGAGGTATTTTACTTTTAAAATACACAATTTCTATTTGTCACTTTATGTTATTTGATGATATATTATCATCATACCATTTTAATTTTTAAATATTGTTTCATTTAGATATTAATATATTTATAATATCTTTGACATCTTTGTGAAAAACATCCACTGTCTGACTCCCCTCCACTCAGTATCTATTGACTGCTTTTTTTTATCCCTCCCCGTATTTGGGTCATAATTTCCTCTTTCTTTGCAAGTCTCAGAATTTTTTGTGGAACACTGGCCGTTTTGAAATATACATCATAGAAACTCTGGATAAAGATCTCTCTTTCTCTAGGCCTTGTTGTTGTTGTTTGCTTGTTTAATAACTCGTTAGACTAACTTAAACTCAAAAAAACAAACCCACTGCTGTGGAGTCAATTCCGACTCATAGTGACCCTATAAGACAGAGTAGAACTGCCCCATAGGGTTTCCAAGGAGCGTCTGGTGGATTTGAACTACCGACCTTTTGGTTAGCAGCGAAACTCTTAACCACTACGTCACCAGGGTTTCCAGACTAGCTTAGTGAAGTCTATTTTCCCCATAGTGTGTAGCATCTAACATCCTCCTCAGAAGTCATGAGCTGGCCTTGGACATGCAAACAATCTTCCTACACGCCAGGTATGCCTGAATTTAGCCAGGTTATCTTTGACTCTCTATTCCCTCCCCATTAAACTTGATGGTATAACCTTTTGTAATCCACTCAATAATTTAGCTTTCACTAATCACTAGCTGCAGGTGGCTTGGTGGTGCAGTTGTTTAGCAGTTGGCTGCTAACCAAAAGGTCAGTGGTTTGACCCCACCAGCTGCTCCATGGGAGAAAGCTGTGGCGGTCTGCTTCTGTAAAGATTATAGCCTTGGAAACACTGTGGAGCAGTTCTACTCTGTCCTATAGGGTAGCTATGAGTCAAATTTGACTAGACAGCAATGGTTTTTTTGGTTTAATCACTAGCTGATTTACTAACTTATTTATTTTGACAATGCCCTAGGACATAAAGTGTACCAGTGTCTGATCTAATTGAAGCTGGGTTGTTTGGCAGGGGTATAATGTTGCCAGTCTTTGAAATCTGCCCACACTCTTCCCTGGGTAGAACTGCTGCTGTATGAAACTATCGCTAGAGAGTGGGAGGGGGGCAGATGAGGGTCTCACTTTATCTGCTACTTCACCTGGTGGGGTGGGTGGGTAATTCAGAAACCTGTTCCATACCCAGGCTGCTGTCTATACCCAGTAGGAATCTTCTTCAGTCAGATCACAGGATTTGCTAACACTCACTGGCTGTAAATCTACCCAGAATAAGTTTCTGCCCTACAAAACTGGAGGTGTATGAGATAACACTCAACTGCCAAGTCCACAATTGCAGCTCTCCTACCATACAGAGCTTTGCAGGATATAGACAATTCACTCTTGACCAGATGCCAGGCCTGTATCCTCTCTAAGTTGTAGGAGTTAGGTGTAGGTAAATGGATACTGTCAATTGCTGGCACCTGACTGATACAGACCTTCCACAGAATTGAGCTGTGGAAAATGGGACCTGCCAATGTCCTCCAGCTGTCAAAATCACCCACAATAGTTCTACCCAAGTGAGCTGATTGAGATAGAAACTGCCACTTGGCCTTAATCCAATTGAAACAATTCTCCACAAGGCACAGCTGTAGGGGAATGAGTACACTACCTAGCTCAAAAGCCACGGCCTCCCTCTGTTCTTACCAAGTGTCCATAGATTTACTTGAATAAATGTTTCTCAATTTTTTGTAAGCCCTTTAATAAATCTCCAGATGCCTTGAATGGTTGATTGTCTTTGTCTAAAGTTTACCTGCTTAGGACGAGGCCACCTGCTTGGGATGAGGTTTCTCCCAGTTCCTCACCCCACCATTCTATAAGTTCTATCTCAAATATTTAATTGGTCATAAATTTTTATGATTTCAACTTCTGAAAGTTTTAGGCATACTTTATGGGGCATGAATTTTAGCAAGCAAAAGTGAAAAGTAAGGATCCCTGTTAGGAAAAGAGTGTTGTTGTCCTAGACAGAGATATTTGTGATAATAATTAAGAGCAAAACAAGTGAGTAAAATTAAAATATATTTTAAAGGCAAATTTAATAGGACTAGCTGCAGGATTGAATTTTAGCATTTATGAGTAGGAATCAATAGAGCTACGAAATAGTGATGTGATTTAATATGACAGACAAAAAGGAGAAAAACAAATTTCAGCAATTTAAATCAAGAATTCAGGTTGGAATATGTTAAGTTTGTGCTTATGAGATAAAATCTTGTGGAAATAATGAGACAGATGCTTGTGAGCTCAGAGAATGTGATGGGAATTATCAATATATACCACATAAACCACACTCTTCACCAGACAAAAGGTCTGTATCTGGCTCATAGAAACTCATGCATGCCTTGATCCAACAAACTCAGAGCAATCTAATCCCAACACCCACCACTCTCTTTTCATAGTCACTAATTCAGTTAGGTACTCTTTTCTCAACCTCCTTACTTCAGTGATGGGGATCAGACCTTAAGACACAATTCGCTTTGGTTTCACAGGTTGTCATGGATTGAATTGTGTCCCCCCAAAAATGTGCGTACCAATTTGGCTGGGCCATGATTCCCAGTACTGTGTGATTGTCCACCATTTTGTCATCTGATATGATTTTCCTATGTGTTGTAAATTCTGCCACTAGGATGTTAATGAGGGGTTTGGGCCGCAGTTGTGTTGATGAGGCAAGACTCGATCCATGGGATTGGATTGTGTCTTCAGACAGTTTCTTTTGGGATATAAAAGAGAAAGGTGAGCAGAGAGACAGTGGGACCTCATACCACCAAGAAAGCAGTACCAGGAGCAAAACACGTCATTTCGACCTGAGGTTCCAGCGCAGAGAAATTCCTAATCCACAGGAAGATTGATGAGAAGGACCTTCCTCCAGAGCCAACAGAGAGAGAAAGCCTTCCCCTGGAGCTGATGCCCTGAATTTGAACTTTTAGCCTACTTTATTATGAGGAAATAAATTTTTCTTTGTTAAAGCCATGCAGTTGTGATATTTCTGTTATAGCAGCACTAGATAACTAAGACACAGCTGAAGATCAAATTTAGGTTCTTTGTGTCTCTCATGAAGAGAGAATACATTTCAAAACTCACTGAATACACCTACTCTACTTATCGACACTCTTATTATCTGACATTTCACATTTATGGCAATAGTGAAAAATCTACTATCTGACTATTTTGCACATTAATGACCCTGCTGATTTGCACACCCTGGAGATGCGTAGCTCATCCAGGACACTTGGAGGGAGTAGTGCTGCCCCCAGGGTATTTAATCTGAGTCTGGAACCTTTGGGGTACCCAAAGCTCTGGCTCCTCCTGGTACATGCTTCCTCTCCCTCCTCGCAACTCTTTCCAGACACATCCCACCTGGGAGTGGGGCACGGGTGGTGGGCAGTGCTTACCTCAGTGAAGCTGCCCCCTGACTGAGGCCACTATACACAGCCCAGCCTGTACCACCCCGGTTCCCACACCACGTGTACCGTGGAGCCAGAGGTGGGATGCCAGGTCGCTGAGAACATCCAGCCAGCAGCCCACAGCATGGATTTGAATTACGGAGAGCTGAGCGAGGGGGAGCCGGTGACTGCCAAAGGTACAGAGGGGTTGCAGCCACCCAGCTGGGAAAGCTGGGGTGGGGAGAAGAAGAGGACAGGCCGGGTAGGATGACATAACACTGATTTTCACATAACGACCTGGTCTTTGGAACCTAATCATTTCGATAAGTGAGGAATGGGTGTACTCTTGTTGAAACCTCTGGTTAGGCTAAAAGTTAGACTGTGGCACAATCCTCTCCCTTCTCTCAAAAGATGGGATAAGATTCAGTGCATGTCTACTGACTTCTCTCTTCTTTCCTCTCTGATCTCATTTTATATTCTCCATGTGAGTTGTTCACGAATTGTGGAAAGTTTGTTTATATTCCGTTGCAAATTGTTCCTATAAAGGAGAGGTTTTATTCAACACCAGCCTTAGAATAATACTGTATATAGTATATTAACCTCAGTTGAAATGGAGGCAAGGATTCCATTCCAATATTGTGAATTTGTTTCAGGATAAGAGTTTATAGAACACTATTAGGAATCACTTGTCCTGGATAAATTACTGTTGCAGTGATTTTGCAGTTGGGATATTAAAATTATATGCAGGCAATAATCTCTGATCTAAATACCGAAGAAGGAATAAAAATAGGCTAAATTGAATCTGAAGAGAGGAATGCTCCAGATAAATGGCACAGAATACTTTTGACAAAGAAAATTGTGAAAGGAAGATCTTTTCCATCTACATCAATGAGAACTCAGTACAAATAATAGAAATAATTCTAGGTATTTCAAGCAATAATAGCTTTAATATAATAATTAGGTACTTCTGAAATAACAGAAAGGCCTAAAGAAACAAGTTCTAGACTGGTATTCTGGAATTACTTCCATAATATTGCCAAATTGATGCATTATGGGTGCTGCTTTATTGGAAGCAAATGTTGGAACTAGGCCAGGAACAAGAAGCCACTGCCACTACAACTGTCAGGATATTGGAAAGTGGATGTTGAGAATCTTAACACCAAGAATATGTAGAATGAACAATGGAATGAGATGCCAGGAAGACTCCCTATGTATTTGACCATCCATGCAAGAAAAAAACAAACAAGGCATACAGGAAGAGAGCCACCACAACAATTCCAACTTCTAAATCTAGAAACCTAGTTATGAGGATTTCAGGAATACTCATTTTTCCAGAGAATATGAAAGAAATGGCAGGGCACATTGAGGAAGTCATTTGAGGAGTGAAATTTTGCTTTTTTTTTTGTTGTTGTTGTTCATTTTGGTGGGGGAGAGTTCACTGTACAATATATACATCAGAGTATTAAATGTACCTGAAACACAAGTGCTTGATATTGAAGCAAATGCCTCTTCATAGAGAAAATCACATCTTTCTTTAGTAGTATCAATAAATATTTGTCTTTCCAGGGCTTGGGTCTCTAAGATTGCAGGTTGAGACAAGTGCACTAAACAATAGTTTCTTGACAAATGCTAGCCAAAAGTAATTCTCCATGGTTATGTCCAACACATATTCTGAAATGGGTTCAAATATAAACACTGCTCCAATTTAGTGGTTTGATTATATTGAAGGGCTTCACATTCATTTTTAAGTTATCTGAGATGTGCAGAAATAAAATTGGAAATGAAGTAAATAATAAAGTATTTACAAAATATTTTAGTTTTTTTTGTATGTGTGTGTGTATGTGTAGCTATGTAGCTAAACTTGACTTCCATTCTTATTATATATAGTTCCACTTTAACAAGTAGTAACCTCAACCAGTAGATATTGCTGTATGAGACAGAATCAGTTACTATAATGGAATATTCTTGGTAAGTGGTTTTCTTATCTGATTCTCATTTCCTTGGGTGTGCTGAATTTCACTTTCTTTTATCAGAGTCATAGTCAGAGTAGTTAATTATTTATAATTTTCCCCTGAAAAATTGTGATTAAGTCATTTTATCTAACTCCATTCCTAAAGCAACCAATCTACAATTAATTGTGTTCAGTGATGGATAAATCCATTTTGTTTTCCTTTGAGGCCTATCAACTCAGTGGCTGAAATTTAAATGAACCAGAACAGCAATTGGAGAATGTGGAACATAGATTTTAACATTCTCTTCCTATAAAATTGTGAGTTCAAATGTTGTTATTGTAGCATAAATCCAATAATATGTTTTATAATCTCAAGGTCATACTTTGTCTCTTGTGCATTTGTTTTAATTTTCTTAGCTTCAACTTGAATTTGAGTTCTTGAAGAAGAATTGGTTCATTTGAATTATGGTGTTGGTGAAGAATATTGAATATTCTATGAACTGCCGGAAGAACAAACAAATCTATCTTGGAAGAAGGACAGCCAGAAAGCTCCTTAGAAGCGAAGACGGCAAGATTTTGTCTCACATACTTTGAACATGTTATCAGGAAGGACCAGTCCCTGGAGAAAGACATCACGCTTGGCAAATTAGGGGGTCAGGAAAAAAGAGTAAGACCTTCAGTGAGATGGATTGACACAGCGACTGCAACAATGGGCTCATTCATAGCATTTCATTCTATTGTACGTAGGGTCGCTATGGTTTGGAACCAACTCGACAGTACCAAACAGCAGCAACAATATAATTATCAAAAGGTGCCTGAGACTTGATTTGAGATGGTTTAAATGACTTTTCCCAATTCATAAAGATGACTGAGTTTTGTATGAAACAAGTCCTGGGTTAGTTATTCTAGTGAATAGATGAATAAGTTTGAGTCTCAGTGTAGGCACAAGAATGGAATGTCAGTCCAGTCAGAAAGGGATAAGAAAGACAAGACGTTAACACTGTGTAGAACACGGATAGCATTCACCACATAAAAATAAGTAGCTTATTAACCACATGGTCCAAGTCAAGCGAAAGATCCAACATTTCATTAAAAAATGCAGATAATAAGTGATAAGCGGAACAACAGTTACTAGTACACTATTTGAGAGCAGTGCTTTAATCAGAGGACATTCAGTATATCAGGCAAGATATTCATAATGCATAAGAGGGGAGTTGTACAACAAGAACTCAATGAATTTAAGCTATGCTAACAATGCAGATATACAGGAAGTGTGATACTGGAATAATAAAATCAAAATTCTTCAGGCCGGATAAGGTTAGACTGACTTATTAAGAGCAATGAATGCCTTTGCCTAGGTTGAGGTTTAGTTTCAAAAGATTTAGAGACATGAAGAAGCACACATTTAATATAGTAGAAAAGTTTCCACTAATTATGGATCACTTTTAGGAGTAGAAACCCTGGTGGTGTAGTGGTTAAGTGCTACAGCTGCTAACCAAATGGTCGGCAGTTCAAATCAACCAGGCACTCCTTAAAAACTCTATGGAGCCATTCTACTCTGTCCTATAGGGTCACTATGAGTCAGATTGACTCGATGGCAATGAGTTTAGTTTTTTGTTTTTTTCCAGGAGTATGATGATAAATTCACTCAACATAGATAGATTATTTGAACAAACTTTAAATAAAACTTCTGGTGAGAACAGAGTTCATTGTCATTTTTCAACATGTTGTTGCATGTTGCTGTGATGCTACAAGCTTCCCGCATTTCAAATAGCAGCAGCGTCACCCAAGTTTCAGTGGAGCTTCCAAACCAAGACAAACTAGGAAGGACTTGAGAATCTACTTCTGAAAAAAAATTGGAGAGTGAAAACATTATGGATAGCAACAGAACATTGATATAGTGCTGGAAGATGAGCCCCTCAGGTTGAAACGCAGTCAACTTGGGAAGAGCTGCCTCTTCAAAGTAGAGTCAACCTTAATGACATGGATGGAGTGAAGCTTTCAAATCTTTCATTTGCTGATGTGTCACCACTCAATACAAAATGTAACAGCTACAAACATCCATTAGTAATGGAAATATGGAATGTACAAATGATGACTCGAGGAAAACTGGAAGTCATAAAAAATGAAATGGAATACTTAAAGATAGATGTTTTAGGCATCAGTGAGCTGAAATGGACTGGTATTGGCCATTTTGAAGCAGAAAATCATACAGTCTGCAATGCCTGGAACCACAAATTTAAGAGGACTGGTGTTGCATTCATCATCCAAAAAAAAAAAAAAATTCAAGATCTATCCTGAAGTACAGCACTGTCAGTGATGGGATAATATCCATACAACTACAAAGAAGACCAGTTAATATGACAATTATTCAAATTTATACACTGAACACCAATGACAAAGATGAAGAAATTGAAGATTTTCACCAACTACTGCAGTCTGAAATTGATTAAACATGCAAACAAGACTGAAAATTACTCATAATTGGAAAGTGAAAGTTGTAAACACAGAAAAAGAAATAGTAGTTGGAAAACCAAGTTAGTGGTAGAAACAATGCTGGAGGTCACATAATAGAATTCTGCAAGACCAGTAACTTAGTCATCAGAAATATCTTTTTTCAACAAAAGAAAAAAACTATTAGACATGTAAACCTTGCCAGATGGAATACACAGGCATCAAATCAACTACATCTGTGGAAAGAGAAAATGCAGAAGCTCAACATTACCAGATAATACAAGCCAGGGTAGACTGAGGAACAGACAGTCAATAGGTTATATTCAAGTTGAATATGAAGAAAATTAAAACAAGTTCACAAGAGTCTAAGTAAGGCATTGAATGGATTCTGCCTGAATTTATAGGCCATCTCAGAAATAGATTTGAGGCACTGAACATTAATTATCAAAGACAAGAGGAGTTGTGGGATGACATCAAGGACATCATACATAAATAAAGCAAAAGGTTATTAAAAACACAGAAAAGAAAGAAAAAAAAAAAAAAGACCAAAATGGATGTTAGAAAAGACTCTGAAGCTTGCTCTTGAACGTAGAGTAGCTAAAGCAAACAGAAGAAATGATGAAGTAAAGCTTGAATAAAAGCTTTCAAAGTGCATCTCAAAAAGACAGGGTAAAGTATTATAATGAAATGTACACAAATCTGGAATTAAGAAACCAAAGGGAAGAACATGCTTGGCATTTATCAAACAGAAAGAACTGAAGAGAGAATTCAAGCCTTGTGTTCCAATATTGAAGGATTGTATGGGCTGAAAATTGAATGACACAGGAAGCATCAAAAGAAAATGGAAGGAATATACAAAGTCATTGTACCACAAATAATTGGTCAACGTTCAAACATTACAGGAGGTAGCATATGACCAAAAACCAGTAATACTGAAATAAGTCTAAATTGCACTGATTGGCAAAAAACAAGACTCCAAAAATTGATTGAATACCAACTGAGATGCTTCAAGAAACAGATGCAAATCTGGAAGTACTCATTTGTCTATGCCAAGAAATTTAGAAGACATTGACCTTGCCAAATTAATGGCATAGAACCATACTCGTGCCCATTCCAAAGATATGCACATGACACAACCTTGCCCATTCCAAAGATACGCACTTGACACAACCTTGATCGCTGAAAGCGAAGAGGACTAGAAGCCCTTATTGATGAAGATCAAAGACTACAGCCTTCAGAATGGATTACATCTCAACCTAAAACCAAAACCAAACCAAACCAGTTGCCACTGAGTTGATTCCCACTCAAAGCAACCCTATAGGACAGGGCAGAACTGCCCTATAGGGCTTCCAAGGAGCAGCTGGTGCATTTGAACTGCTGACATTTTGGTTAGCAACCGAGCTCTTTACCACTGGGCCACCAGGGCTCCACATCAGCACAAAGAAAACAAAAATTCTCACAACTGGACCAATAAGCACCATTATGATAAACAGAAAATATTGAAGTTGTCAAAGATTCCATTTTACATGAATCTACAATCCGTGCCCATGAAAGCAGCTGTCAAGAAATTAAATGAGGTATTGCAGTGGGTAATAAAAAACTTCTTTAAAGTGTTAAACAGCAAAGATGTCACTTTGAGAACTAAGGTGCACCTGACCCAAGCTATGATATTTTCAGCCACCTCATATTCATGCAAAAGATGGACAATAGATAACGAAGACTGAAAAAGAATTGACACATTTGAGTTATGGTGTTGGTGAAGAATACTGAATATACCATGGACTTGCAGAAGAATGAACAAGTCTATTTTGGAAGAAGTACAGCCAAAATACTCCTTAGAAGTGAAGATAGTAAGACTTTGTCTAGCTAACATTTGCACATGTTATCAGAAGGGACTGGCCCTTGGAGAAGAACATCATGCTTGGTAAAGTAGAGGGTCAGTGAAAAAGAGAAAGACTCTCAAAGAGATGGATTGACACAGTGGCTGCAACAATAGGCTCAAACATAGCAATGATTGTGAGAATGACACAGGACCAGGCAGTATTTTGTTCTGTTGTGCATGGGGTCTCTATGAGTATGAGTCAAAAGCAACTCGACGGTACCTCACAACCGCAATAACCACAATTCAAAAATGGCTGCAGCACTACATCAACATGGAACTGCCAGAAATTTATGTTTGATTTAGAAGAGATCATGCAATGGAGGAATATCATCCCTGATATCAGATGGGTCTTGATTGAAAGCAGAGAATACCAGAAAGATGTTTACCTATATTTTGTCGACTACTGAAAGTCATGTAACTGTGTGAATCATGACAAATTATGGATAACATTTTGTTATTGTTGTTGTTAGATGCTATCAAGTTGGTTATGACTCATAGGGACCCGATGTATAACACAGAACCAAAAGTTGTCCAGTCCTGCACCATCCTCACAATTGTTGCTATGTTGGAGTAAACAAATGAAGGGTTCTAAATATTGGTGCTAGTCTTATGAAGTGAATGAGCCCAATGACTGCGTAACAAATCCTGTGGTAACTCAGGTGTTTGCACTTCTTTTGTCAAAAATTGAAGGATAACCTAATCAATTTGTCAGCTGATACATCAAAAAATAATTTCCAATGGTAAATCACTATGCTATTTTTGGCCTGTGATGCAAAAGGAATTCAAAGTCTTTGCCACTTAGTAAAGACTAAATAAACTAAACCTGTTGCTATCGAGTCAATTCCAAATCATAGCGACCTTATAGGACAGAGTAGGACTGCTCTATAGCATTTCCAAGTAGTGGCAAGTGGATTTGAACTGCCTACATTTTGGTTAACAACTGAGCTCTTAACCACTGCACCACCAGGGCTTGGAATGGTTAAGAACTCAGCTGCCAACCAAAAGGTTAGCAGTTTGAATCCACCAGCCGCTCCTTAGAAACTCTATGGGGCAGTTCTACTCTGTGTTATAGGGTCACCATGAGTCAGAATGGACTCGATGGTAATGAGTTTTTTTTTTTTTAAAGGACCAAATGTATCTTAAAGATTTATTTTATTGCATTGCATTTTACTTTATTTCACTTTTTCCAGAGTTTTTTCCTGAAAAATTGCAATTAATCCAAAATGTAAATCTTAACTTGACTATTGAATTGGGCCTCCTAGTGCTGGCCCCAATATAAGCAGATATATGGGTCACCTATAAAGTCAATAGGCAATTTATCAGCTGTGGCCAGATGCGGTGTCCCCCATACCATGCGGTCCTAGATGAATAAATCTATTGGCTGGACCATACAGCTAACACACTGGCTGTCATCCAAGAGTCAGTGAATAAACACAACTCTCTAAGTCCCTTGGAAATGCATGTTGAACAGTGAGATTAATGGTCACAGATTTAGCCAGCTGAGAAGAACCAAGAGTACCATCCTTAATCAAGGATGTGTCCATGGACAGATGTGACACAGCCACCCTACAGGGTACTCCATCTCTTTTGACTGTAGCTGTCTTAGGCTAGGTTCTCTAGAGAAGCAAAATGAGTGAAGCACATATGTGTATATAAATATATATAGAGAGGTTTATTTCAAGAAAATGGCTCACACAGTTGTGGAAGCTGGCAAATCCCAAATGCATGGGTCAAGTGTCAGGCTGGAAGCTTCTCCTGATTCATGCAGTTGCAGGGGCTGACGAACCCAATATTGGCAAGTCAGATGGCATGCTGCTGGCTCATGTACCAAGAACCAAAAGACAGCGGATGATGAGTTGGATGCAAGATCAAGAGAGGGCGAGCTTTGCCAGAACAACCGTATATATCGGATGCAGGCCACACCCCCAAGGAAACTCTCCTTGCAACTGATTGGCTGCTCACATCAGATCACAAAATGGAGGATGATTACATAATATCTGCCAAACCACTGAGAATCATGGCCTAGCTAAACTGACACACACTCTTAACCATCATAGCAGCACTGCTATCATTTAATTATATCGAATCCCTTTCTGTCTCAGACAGTTACACTCAAGGGGCTCTGTGCCTGGCAAGGGGCAGCAGCAGTGGAGGTGCCACTGCTGTTATCCCATTATCAGTGGGCAAGGGACTGAGTATAGGGGTGGGTACTTCCTCTTGAATATTGGAAAGGACGCGTTTACCATGTTTGGTGCTCTCTTGAAAGTATCATTTTCATTTTACCTGAGAGGAGTTGGTAGACATGTCAAGCTGCCAGGGCAAGGATTTTTTAACCTAGGGCATGATGGGCACTTGGGTTCTGGGCCAAGAACTGATGAGAGCCTGTAATGACCTCAGTCTCCAATAATGCTCAATAGGCCACTAAAAGTTGATACTGCAAAGGTTCATAGTGTGAGGCCATGGGAAGTAGGTGTCTGGACCACAACTCCATGGGCAGCCGGTAAGCATTATACTTGGTTCATAAACACCAAGAGGCTAGATTTTTGGTGGCCAGGCTCTGACTAAGAAGTCAATACCAGATAGCACTAGAGGAAGGTCTTTTGTTTGGTCCGTTGCACCAGATCCAGGGCATGTTGCAGCCAGGGCCCCCATTAAAAGATGGGAGATTTATGGGTGACCTCATATATTGGTCACAAGAGCAGGGAGAGATGGGATGTGTACTGCCACTGAATTCAAAGAAGCTTAATAAGTGTTAGTATATTTGTCTACCTTCAGAGGGTAAAAAAATGCTCAGGAATTTAACTGAAGTGGTTGGGACTCTGAACCTTATGGAGGATAATAGCCCAACCTCTACTTTAAAGATCAGCCATTAGAGTGGTCAGGTCTTGCTGGGGTATATTTTATAAGTCAGACCTTTAAAAAATATCAGTACAATGCCATATCTGAGAGGAGGAACTTAATGTGATCTGATTGAGGTCTTGTGAGCATAAATTATGAGTTAGCAGTGGCCTTTGAGACATCCCATGGGCAGGCAGGTAAAGGTGGATGGGATTCAGTCAAAAGTAAAGATAAATTAAGGCCAAGAGGTCTTGGAAATGGAAACCATATAAAACATGTTTACCAGATCATAGACTTCAAAATATTCGCCATGGGCGCACTGGATGTCGTCTGTAATTTCAGCAATGTTCGAAATGTTTGGAATGTGGGCTTTGATAGGTGGACCACAGCATTTAGGTTGCAATAGTAAATATTGATTGCCCATTCATTTTCGTCCACCTATAGCATTGGTCTACCAAACTATTAAAGGGAGGGGATTTCAATTTTCAAAAGATTCTGGATAATGAGGCAAGGGCCTGAGCCTTTTCACAGGCAATACTGGGGAGTCTTGACTATTTTAAACAGTAATGGCAAATTGATTGGATCTCATCTTGCAAGGCTACCCAGAAAGCTGAAGTTTTTACTTTTTTTTCAAATTAACCAAGTGACATGAGATGACATCCATCCCCACAACTAGAAATTTTAAGTACAGTGAGGTAAATACCATAGGAAATTGTTGAGATGGATAGTCCCAGTGGTTAGTCTAGCGGGATTTGATATTCCACAACAATGTCACAAATAGCCCCCTTTATATTAACAAAAATCCCCCTCCCTTTTTTTATAGGATCCCCAGGTACCACTATGAGTTAAGCACCAGTATCCAACAGAGCTAAGAAATGTTGGTTACTGTGGAAATCCCAATGAGGTACCACAGTTATATACGGATGATTATCCCCCAGCAGTGGTGAGGGTTAAGGAGAATAGTCGAATCCTTAGATCCCTAGTTGGCTTGGGATTGGGGCAGAAGGAGGGGAGTTGCCATTGTCTGAAGTGTGAACAGTCCTCATCGATGAGTGGTAGGCCACCCAAGTGGGCATAGGTGCACTGGGAATGGAGGTGCTAGTTGCTAGGAGGGTATTCAGTAACTGTTGGAAATGCTTGAAGGTCCATCTAGAAATCAAAGGATTGTAGTTGTTGTGTTCCATTGAGTTGATTCCGACTCATAGTGACCTCATATGACAGAGTAGAAATGCCCCGTAGGGTTTCCTAGGCTATAATATTTATAATATTTACAGGGTCAGATCACCAGGCCTTTTTTTATGCAGAGCACCAACCTTTTGGTTAGCAGCTGAGCACTTAACCACTGCTAATGGGGCTCCTCAATCAAATGCTTAACAATAACAACAAAACCCGTTGCCGGTGAGTCAATTCCAACTCATAGCAACCTTATAGGACAGGGTGGAACCACCCCACAGTGTTTCCAAGGAGCAGCTGGTAGATTAGAACTGTGGACCTTTTGGTTAGCAGCCAAATTCTTAGGGAGCCCAATATCATGTAATTTATGATAGAGATCATGTTGGGGATTCTCACACTAGGCATATGTCAGGTTACAGATTGAGGGGTGAGTCCCCTTGCAGTGCAAGCAATTATAGTTGTCCCACTTTTGCCCCTGATAGGCTAGCACTGTAGTATTTGGGAAGTCTCCCTATAGTTGCCAGCAAATCCATACTTTCTATGGCCTGCTTAACAGTACGATTGGGATTGATTAAAGGTAATAGGGCAACCTGTAAAGGTTTAGATCTTCCTAAAGAAAAACTCTTTAGACTCAGTGTCCAGTAGAGCCAGCTTGGGAGTTGTAATGGCTGAATGGATGAATGACATAATGATAGACCCATTGAACCATGACAATTTTTTGGCACAGAGTGTGGCTCTTTTCTAGGGTGTCCCAGAATGCATTGGCTTTGACTACAAAAACAGCAATAGTGGGATGAGCTTCTTTCCAGCCAGAAATACCCAATGGAGTAGGAGTAGGGGCTCGTAAGAGATACTTGCCACACTTCCTCTTCCTTGGTGATCTCTCAGCAGCAAGTACACTCACAATGACATCTCTCTCTCTCTCTCTCATGCTTTACTTATAAATGCAAGGAGTCTAGATCAAGGAGTAGATAATAGTTTTAGGTCTCTAGAAAGCCTAGCCAATTGTTTCAGGTCAGCCACATTGAGCAAAAGCTCAAAGCCCATGGTAAAAATTTTTAATAACCAGTGGGCTCCCTTCCCTCCACCTGTAAAAATTCTTTCAGAATATTTTAGATTTCAAGTCATGTAAAGGTATAGATGTTAGTTTCTGTCTCCATCTGATTACCCATAATGTGAACTTTCTGGGTGGCTAAACAGAAAAATTAGGGTGCCCCCGCAGCTGCCTCCTCCTCTAGGGAGTGCCAATCAATCTCCCCAGAGCCATGGTTCACATCCAATAGGGTGATGTTGTCTATGGCCTAGATACGTGGCCCTCAAGATTAGCCCTTTGGAGAGGTGGTGATCAGAAGTGACAAGCAAAGCTCAGGCACATTGGATGGAGGTTTTGCATTGGGAGAGCAGGTGAGTTATCTCCTCTGGTGTTTTGGGAGGGACTCTTATCCCTTTCTTTTTCTTACCAGTGCCTGGTTCATGGGTTGCCATAGATGTGAGACCACATGCCACAACAGCAAGGGAAGCAGCAACACAGGAGATGGGCAAGAACACATTCGTTTTCTGACCAACAAGGACATTAGAAATGCCATACATAATTCTCACTTTGGTGTTGGTCTCCTTCCTTATTTCAAACCTTGCAAAGGTGCATCCCTAAAGCTGCACATATACAGACAATGCCACAGACAATGCCACTTGGCAGCCCCAAGCAGCAACTGATGGCTACCAGGCTAGACACTGTGACCAGACGGCTCTAGTCAAAACCTTGATAAGTGAGACTCAAACACTGAGCACTTAAGGTGCTGTGTTGTAGTCACATTTACAGGCTGGAGTCTCAGAGATCATCTGCCAAACACAGGTAGAACCTGACAGCATGTTATACTGAGGTATAGTCAGTTGTCTTGGGGACAAAAACATTTCAAGGTTGGAAAAAATGACAATATCTGACAAAGACAACAAAGAATAGCCCAAGGTGCAAGTGCACCAGAAATGGTGGTTCTGTTTCAGGTGGCCTTTGCCATATTGTGAAGCCATTTAGTTCTTCAAGATCAATTAATTAAAATTTATCAGGCGTCCTCAGTCATAGTAAGGTTATCTTGTCCTTGATGCTAATTGTTTTAATTGTCTATTATTCACCCTGTTGATGAGGAAGGGATTTCTGCACTAGGATTATCGGGAAAGACATACAACAGTGTATATGTGAGATCAGCAGCAATTTATTTATCAATCATATATACTCACAACACAAGGAAGGTGGACACACAGGACACCATGCAGACCACGCGGGGATTGTACCTGGGAACAGAATGAACAAGTAGGGGCTATTGGAGGCAGACTTTGTTTGTAGTATAAAGAGGGTGAAATGATCCCTGGTTCCCAGGGAAGGAAGTGGTTGGCTTGCTTGAATAATCCCATGGGATGGCAGGGAACTGAAATGTAATATTCAGGGACAGGCATGAATTATACCTGGTCTCCTTAATAAGATGAGTTGCTGACTAAGGAACCTTAGCAACAGAAGCAGAATGGGGAGAGGAACTAGTGTTTAGGCCATTTGAGATCCTCATGGTTTCACCAGATGTCAATGCAGCACGTAATAGAGGACCTTAGTTTTATAGGCCTTAAATCAAGCCTTCTTAAATCATTGTTCTGTACAATTTTTCAGATTATATGACTTTGAGGCATAGGAATTTTTAAGTAGGCAAACAAACATAGTAACTATTAGCCAAATATAGAGTCCAACAAATATTTAAATAACTTAAATACAATTTTCTTCACAATCCTATTCTCTATTTTCTGAATCCTCCTCTAAATGAAAATGAAAATGCTTTATGAAGAAATTACTTTTTGGGCTAAATTTAGTGATGATTCTTTAGAAAAGAAAATGTGTTTCAACTGTTTAAACCAATTTACATATTGAACTGTATGAATGTATCCAAAGGCTTAGAGACTGTGATGGATAATGTTATGTGTCAACTTAGGCCATGATTTTCAGTATTATGTAATTATCCTCCATTTTATAATCTGATGTAATTATCCTCCATTTTCTGGTCTCCCATAAGTAATATAATGTAATAAACTCCATGATGTGATCTAATGTGATCAGCCAATAGTTGTAAGGAGAGTTTTCTCAGAGGTGTGGCCTGTACCCAATATATATAGATAGACTTCAGGCAAACTTTGCTTGCTTGCTTGCTCTAGATCTTGCTTCCAGATTATCATCATCTGACCTCCAATTCTTGGGACATGAACCTAGCAGCTTGTCATCTGACCTGTCGAGTTTGGGATTCACCAGCTCCGCAGCCCTGTGAGCCAGCAGCCTGTTGTCTGACCTGCCAACTTTGAGATTCACTGACTTCCACAGCCCTGTGATTTGTCAGCCAGCTGTCTGACCTGCCAATTCTGGGTTCATCAGCCCATGCAACCATGTGAGTCAGGAGATGCCTCCAGCTGACACCTGACCCATGGACTTTGGGACTTGATGACCTCCACAACCATGTGAGCAATTTCTTGGAGATAAGTCTCTCTCTGTTTCTATCTATCTCTATCTCTATCTACGCTTCACTAGCTTTGTTTCTCTAGAGAACCCAGCCTAAGACAGAGACAGAATAATAAAACAGGAAACAATTAAAAAATAATCTAAAATTAGTAAATAATTAGCTATTCACCAGCCTATTCATGGATGTTGGCAATTAATAGATTATGTTACAGAACCAAATAAAGCTATTTTTACATTTAGTGTTCCACTCAGCACTTTTACTCTGACCAAGTCCACATGTATGTGATCATGAAGTCCCTGAAGGCATTTGTGATTGAATTACAAGGGATATCCTGAGCACTCTAACTGATACTTAGAAGGTCCTTATGAGTTACATCCATCTTTGTATGTTTCATGGTGTACGAATGAAACCTCTAACAAATCATCTTCTGATAACTGTATTTACATTACACAACAGGTTTAAAAAAATTAATTTTCTATAAAAATAAACCTGTATACTTTTGTTTTCATTCTGTTTTCCCTTCATCTAAAAGAGTATACCTCAAAATGTCATACTTCTAATGTCGTTTCTTGGCCTCTAGAACCTAATAAAATATACCAAGTGTCAAATTATTTGTAGTATTCAACAAGCATACTGCATGCACACACACATATGGATGCATGCACACTCACATGCGTGCTTTATTTCCTTGCAATACTTTTCTCATGAACTACAATTTTAATTAAAAAATAACACTGTTTCCTCCATGCCGGTCAATTGCTAAGAAAATGTTAATGGTCTGGTGAATATTCACAGGGAACATTGTTAATTTTATCTGAATCTATGGGGCATAGATTTTGTTAAGGCCATTTTACTGTGAATATTTGCTTCCCCTTCCTTTAAAATGTCATTCTATCTCAAGAACATTAGAACCCATAAAACTTTCAGCTTCTCCTGGGACTATATCAGAGTAACTTGCTTGAATTAATATCAATTTCATTGAAATATTTAGTAGGTGCCAATTGATGAGTTTTTTTTTTTTTATTGTTAGAGTTATAAAACAAAATCTAATGAAACACTTAACCGTTATTATACCTGACTAAGGCTTTGTAATGGACTATAATGGATCAGTCTGGATGTTTGTATTAGCAGTAAAGTAATTCATCTGCAGAATTCACATCCATTAATAACAGCAGAAGAAACCTGAGAGAAATCTAGAATCCATCCACAGGAAACAATAACCAGGGAAGAAAATATGATCAAGTATTAGAATTGGTATTTTATTTATGGAACCTGAGGCAGAAATATTTGTTTTAGCCTTTAAACACAGCCAGGATCTGGCCATTCATTCTATTTTTTGATATTGGTCTGGAGCCCAATTTTATTTTGATATAGAATCATTCCTTAGGCTAATAAAATTATACTTGCCCAAACCATACAGACTTAGAAGTCAAAATAAGAAGTTTGTTCTTGTTATGCCATGAAGCACCTTGAAAGTTTGTTAAAATGCATATTCCCAGGAACCATGGGAAGACAATTTCATTCATTTGATCTCAGGTAAGAAACAAATCATCATTATTCCATCAGGCAATCCTGAAGTAGATGTCCCATGAATCTTTTTTCTTGAAAAACCTCTCTTGGCTAATAATGTGTTTCTTACTACTCCTATTACTCAAGGAATGCATATCTTTAGTACTTAAGACAGTGCCTGACTTATAATAGTTGCTCAATAAATATTTGTTGATTAAATGAATAAATAAATCTACATCTGATTTTTGAAAATTCTGTTGCTTGTTCCCAAGTTAATGAGAAGATGTAAACTCTAATATTTTTATAAAAACATTTAATTCAGTCTTGGGAAAAAATAAACCTGCAAAAATATACTCTCTTTGAAAACAAACCACTTTGTGAGCCATAAGGTAGCATTAAACTTGGGCTTGCTTATAACATCACAGAGCTTGATAATATGCGCACAGGATTCAACTGAAGGGGAGGGAGAAGGTTAAGAAAGATTCTACTGTAATAATCTCAAGAATACAGGCAAGGTCAATAGATTCAAGGTTTGAAAAGTTAGGAGACCAATCTTTGTACAATCTTTGTACTAGGGATGTTTATGTCAACAGTTTAGCTGTCAGACATTTTTAAAGTTCAACTAGGTATTCAAATACGTGATGAGAAAATCTAGGATAAAATTTTAATATTTGCCTTCCTACAAGTGTGTAATTTTCTGGCTTAATTATTTTTTCATTGACTATCTTGAAATTTTTAGCAATGAGTGCATAACTAGAAAATGTTGACTTTGAGAAATTAAATTGTTAAAGCAAGAAAGAAAGATAAAAAAGTGTGTTGGTGGGGGGATATGCTTCTGCTCTCCAGTTACACCCATCTGGAATTCTTTTGTCATTCCAATGGCTAAATAAAATTTAATTTTTCCAGCTACAGGTATACAACAAAAGCTTGAAATGACCTGTTTGTATCATGCAATGTTTAGAGCCACTCAATGAACAAGTCATTGTGATTGTAAAGGAAAGCTATACATCTCATCTTCAACACAATGAGCTGTAATCATACAATGAAAAAAAAAAAAAATGAGGTCACAACTTCATTGTGGTAATCACATGAATAACCCTAACTCCTTGGAAAAGAGAGCTATGCAGCTGAGTTAATACATTTATTCATTCAAAAATACTCTAATAGTATATATACTCTTTTGGCCTGAGAGAAGGGGTCAATACCAATATTAAGTGGTAAAATAAAATACTAAAAAAAATCTGTCCAAATCTTTCAGATTATAAATGAAATGTGAGCTATTTTACATGGACAAAAAGTTAAACTTCTACCACAAAATTCAAAATTACTGGTAAAACGATTTCACTTATTTTACTCAGTTTCTGAGATCTCTCTACCGTGCTTGCACTTCTCTTTGTAGCCTACAAGACTCTGCTCCATAATCGAGGCCAGTGCTGAGAAAATAAATATTATCAACTATCAGAGTTTAAAGAAGATATCATCATGGCTGTCACATTCTTTGACTTTTTGCCAGCCATTAATTAACAAGGTGAATAATTGCATATAGGTCCACAAAAACATGTTGAAACCCAATAATACATAATAAAGCTACATATATATTTAAAATATGTAAGAAATATATTCATAAGAGCAATAAGTATTCTAATTCTCCAGCATGCTTAATATATCATGCCCTAAAATTGAAACAACAACAACAAACCAGTTGCTGTCAAGTCGATTACTACTCACAGCGACCCTATTGGACAGAGTAGAACTGCCCTGTAGGGTTTCCAAGTTGTGGTTGGTGGACTCAAACTGCTGATCTTTTGGTTGGCAGCTGTAGATCTTAATCACTGCACCATCAGGGCTCTGATCATGCCCTAGGTTATAATTATTTATTTATTCATCTTTCTGTACCAACCAAGTTGTAAACATCCTTAGGACAATGACTACTTTTCTTTATAACATTAGTGACCATAATTTATTACAATATTGTGTACACTTTGTATCTTTGAATAAATGAGTTTATTTTCTTATTCGCTTTTAAAATAATGTTTTGTTTTTGCTTTTTACTTAAGTTTGCTTCTATTTCCTGTTATTACCTTTAAACAATAAAATATACTTTTATTGCAATTATGGAACATACCTAGTCATACATGGACAAATTATATTATTAATGCTAAAGGAACTTACACAATAAATCTAATTTCCACTTAGAGAAATCCTTGGCTGCAGAATTTAGCAGTATGCCTAATTCAAGATAATAAGAATCAGCACCAAGAATATTCCAAACATTGTGCACCTGCTTTCAAATTATGGTGCAAATCACAAAGTAAAAATAGTGTACACAATCCTTGTCCTCAAAATGAAAGTTTTACATTGTTATATTTTATCTTTTCTTGTAATTCCAGCAAGAACTCTGGCCTCTGCTGACTGTGGCCTTTGAATTCACCCAGGCTCAGCAGGATTCACTCCCTGTTACCCAGGAGAAACTACACTTCAAATAAATAAAAGAAACTAAATTTTCACTTAAACTCACCTGTGTGCACGGAAGCAGTTTCTTCCCCTGTAAAGCAGAAATTTATATTAGTTGACAGGTATATCATCCAGAGCCTCAGGTACTTCAAAGACTTCTCACAGCTTAAGGGACGTGTGAAAAATTTTAATGTCAAAGTCAGAATATCTGGTTTCATCCACGGTTGGTCAAATTGCTTATGTAATTGTCTTGGGATTTTTGTTCTACTGTTGAAAACAACAAAATCTATCAATTATAGGAATTATAGCTGAACAATGGAATATATATGATTTTTCATCTATTTTTAAAATGCACATCAAAAGAAAGTTTGCGTAAGAGGAGCACAATCAAAAAGAAAAGATAAAAATATGTTGAAAGTGACAAATGAAAATAAAAATGTGATTAAAGAACTCCATTTAAAAGGTTTAGTCCAAACTCTTTCCATATAAAAATAAACTTGCATACAATTGTTGATATTGGTATGGCAGGCTATTTAAAAAGTGAGCGTCTATGCAAAAAATTACCTCTGAAACCTGGCTGCTCATTAGAATCACCTGAGAAGCTTCTAAAACTATTGAAGTCTGGGCATCACCCTAAGAAAAACAGATTTGATTGGTCTGAGAGGACCCAGGTGTTCATGTTTTTAAAACATTCCTCAAGTGATCTTAATTTAGTCAGTATTGAGAACCATGCTCTAGAATGAAGGCAAAACAAAGCAAATTATTCTAATAATCATTCCTTTGCAGTCACATTTTCTATATTATAAAATTATCATGCTTTTATTTTAGAATAGAAACTTCCATAAACTGTATACTAGTTGTTTCTTTAGCTTCAGTATTATTGTCATTATACTGATTATAAAATTATTCCATTTTACAGAGAAGGACAAAAAAAAAAAAAAGAAAATCAATGAATTCCTAACACATTTGGGTTATATATGACACAGGATACTTAATCCTATTTTTATAGTCAGCCATTGATTAAGCTTCCAAACTTTGTGCTATATTAACATTTTATTTATCAAAAATAAAAATAATTACATAATTCTAACTCACAAAAAAAAGACTAGATTTACTGGCCTAAAGGAGATGGGAGAAGCCCCGAGAGTATGGCCCCCAGACACCCTTTCAGCTCAGTGGTGAAGTTACTCCGAGGTTCACTGTTCAGCCTGGGAGTGGACAGCCCCGTAAAACCAAATGAGACTAACGAGGTACAGAAGTCCAGTGACAAGGGCCAGAAGGCAGAAGGGGACAAGGAAGCTGGTGATAGGGAACCCAAGGTTGAGTAAGGGTATTGTTGATGTGTTGTGAGATTGTTAACCATTCTCATAGAGCAACATTTGTAGTAACTGTTAAATGAGAAACTAGTTTGTTCTGTAAGCCTTCATCTTAAGTGAGAATAACAGCACAATTCGAAGAGCATAGTCAATGTCACTGAACTGTGTATGTAGAAATTTTTGAAACTGTGTATCTTTGGCTATGTGTATTTTCACCAAAAAAAAAAAAAAAATGGTTGAGAAGTTAGAGGGTTAATATGTTGTGGGATTGTTAACCAATGTCATAGAACAACATGTGTACTACTGTTTCATGAGAAACTATTTGTTCTGTAAACCTTCACCTGAAGTACAATAAAATATAAAAAAAATAAAAAGAATTAATAAACAGATAAGTGAAATTTAAAAAAAAATAATAAACAATAGTTGATCCAAACTGCATTAACCTTTGAGCACATTAATGAAATATGCCAGTTTAACTGAGTAGTTTAACTATTTATATAGTTAATAGTTATATAGTAGTTTAACTAACTTAATATGAGTAGTTTAACTATTTATATAGCCTGTGTTCACTAGATAACCACAAACTTCCTATTCATTCTGTACTCTGGAATGCTATCTAAAGAAAGTGTAATTTTAGACAGCAATACTTAAACTGATCACTGAGTCAGAATCAACTCAATGGCAATGTGTTTGGTTTTATACTTAACCAAAAAGGGGCAAGATGTACTTTTATAACTAATATATTTTTTTGTCAATTCCATTTTCATTTCATTTGCATTTTAATTCCTAATAATCTTGATATTCTCAATATGAAGACTGAATGCCTGTTACTTGAATATATTCAGCTCAGTATCTTATCATGGTGCATTTTACATTGAAATATTTTGATAATTAAAGTTTCAGTGGATAATTTCTTAAATTGATGTACCACATTATCATTTCATGTGCATTTTAATTTACAACCTGAGTTAGTAGCGTGTGTTGTTGTCATTAAGAAAAATAGAAAAAAAAATAGTAGCAATATAAACAATATGAGTTGATGCAAGCATTTTTGTTAGCCCTGAAGCAGTTCTGATAGTTTTATTGTCTTAATCAACTTAGTCAACTCTCTTTACTGCTCTTTTGAGGTGGTAGTTTGGAACACATGCTGGGGTGTTAGTTCACTGCGACCAAATTAAAAATGATAATTCTCATGTGTGAAATAACTGTATGGGCTAATGACCAAATATCTTTATAATATGAGCCACTGTTGCAGCAGGTGGCCAAACAATTAGACACCATAGCATAATATATTCCTACAGTAAAGAAAAAATAAAGACATCTGTGAAACAAGCAAAGGAAATCCTTAGGAAGAGAATGAAAATATATATTTCAATAATTAATACTCATTGAAGATTTAATATTTTGATTACAAATAGTTAAAACAAGATCCCTTAAACTAAATGTTTACTTCCACTGCTATTCATGGTATAAATATTTAATATGCATGCATGAGGAAAACAAAAATGTGGTTAAAGAACCAGTTTATTATTAAAGCTTTTGACCTTGTGGAATTCACAGTCTTTTTTTTTTTTTTTTTCCAGTAGATTTACCTGTAGTAAGTATACCATTGGGATGAAGAAGCCTGATAATTGAGAATGATTATGGGAAATTTCTGGAAAGTGTGATATGAAAGGTAAACAAAGTATAGATCATAATGTATCTTAAGTAAAAAGCTTGCCTTTAGAAATCATTTTAAAGGCAAAGAAGAGTTACAAAACAAGCTTTGCATTATATAGGGAAATTATCTTGTGGCAATATGGAGGTTGTGTTTGGTGGAGGTAAGTGAATTGATTAAAAATCTTTTGTAATAATCCAGATGAAGACTTATTGTTTCAAAACCAAACCCACTGCCGACAAGTTGATTCTGACTCATGGCAAACCTATAGGACAGAATAGAACTGCCCTTTAGGGTTTCCAAGGCTGAAATTTTTACAGAAGCAGACTTGCCACATCTTTCTCCTGCAGAGAGACTGGTGAGTTCGAAATAACATTTTGATTGGCAGCCAAGGGCTTTAACTACTGCACCACCAGGGCTTCTGAGGCCTTTCTGTAAACAGTATTAACAAAAAAATACCTGTGGAGAGATGGGACCAAGATGGCAGAGTAGTCAGATGCTTCCGTTGGTCCCTTGTACAACAAAGACCCAAAAAAAAAGTGAATTGATTATTTATGACAATCTAGGAGGCCTGAACGTGAAAGGTAAAGATGAGGAATTGGACTGAGTGAAAGTAGGAGGGAGAGATGGTTCAGAAGCAGCGAGATGTTGCCAGACCTGACCCAGTGGGAGCTAGTACCATGTGGGCGAGATAGGCTGACGTGCAGGGTGAGGTAAACAGTGGCATTCGGGATGCATTTTCCACTTCAGGAGAGACCTAGTGGCAGAGAGTCTCCTCAGGCCTCCAGAGCCATTGAAAAATTGTGCTCAACTGGCAAAAGATAAGTACATGTGTTTAACCTACCAAACAGATCAAAAAACACCCCATTTGGGAAGAACCTCTCTCACATTTATGTGCTTCCTTCCCACTATGCACTGGGTCCTGGGCTGGCTTCAGTGACTGCCATGATCCCTGGGCCAGAAGTAGGACCCATCAGGTGCCCTGAGCCTTTCTCCTGACCTTGGAGAGGGAACAAATCAACAAACAGGAAAAGATAATACACCAGCTCCCCTAAGCTGGGAACTCAGGGCAGACAGTTCCTTTGCCTAGGCACAGGCATAAGAGATCCATGGACTTTGAATGCGTTTCACCCCTGCATAGACTTACATGGGCCCATTTCAACAGCATAAGCCCTCATTAGCACAGTACAACAGGGTATGTACCTGAAGCCTAACTTCACTGTATCAGCTATATGGTGGAGTGGCAAGTTAGTGACATTTGATACCGCTCTGCCCACTAAACAGGGTCTTCACCTACCCACATCAGGGGCCTGAGATCTGATGGCTCCACCCATGCCACCTAGCCACCTGTGACAGGGGTCCAAAAAGTGGTGCCTCTCAGTCCTTACCATCAACAGCATTGAGTGCCCGTAGTCAAGCTGCAAAACTCACCCACCTATGCGCTTTAGGGAACAGGGAGACTTTTTCCTCCCAGACACTCAGGGGCAGCCGTCAGCCCCCTGCCTTGCTCAGCATGTGACTCCCTACTATGACCAGAGACCTGTGCCTACTCCAGTCACCCCTACCCATCTAGAACTGTAGGTGAGAGCCTGCACCACACACCTGAGCTGAATCCATACAAGAAAAGTAAACAGACTCCTGGGCTCACACACCTAGTAACAGATCTAACCACCTGGTGGCAGCACATTAGAGCTTCAAAGCCTCCAATAATCAAACTTGCTCACACAAGTGGCCTATTTGGGCATACCAAAACAAAACTAGAAGCTAGGAAACAGTAAGCAAACATAAAACGAATGAATAGAATAACTTATTGATGGCTCGGAGACAAAAGTCAATATCAAATCACATAAAGAAGCAGATCATGATGGCTTCAGCAAGCTCCCAAAACAAGGAATCAAGAAATTTTCTAGAGGAAGAGAGCTTCTTAGAATTACCAAAGGTAGAATACAGAAGATTAGTATACAGAACTCTCCAAGAGATCAGGAAGGAAATTAGGCAAAATGCAGACCAAGGAATACAGGAACTTAAGAAGATTAGAGAAGAGCATAATGACAAATTTAACAGGCTGCAAGAATCCACAGAGAGACAGCAATCTTAAATCCAGAAAATTAATATTAAAATTTCAGAATTAGACAACTCAATGGAAAGTCATAAGAGCCGAATTGAGACAATGGAAGTCAGAATTAGAGAGATCGAAGATAAAGCACTTGACACCAACTTATTTGAGGAAAAATCAGATAAAAGCATTTAAAAAATGAAGAAACCCTAAGAATTATGTGTGATTCTATCAAGAGGAATAACCTACGAGTGATTGGAGTACCAGAACAAGGAGGGATAACAGAAAATACAGAGAGAATTGTTGAAGATTTGTTGGCAGAAAACTTCCCTGATATCATGAAAGATGACAAGATATGTATCCAAGATGTTCATCAAACCCCACATAAAGTAGATCACAAAAGAAAGTCATCAAGACATATTATAATCAAACTTGCCAACACCAAAGACAAAGAGAAAATTTTAAGAGCGGCTAGGGATAAATGAAAAGTCATCTACAAAGGAGAGTAAATAAGAATAAGCACAGGCTACTCAGTAGAAACCATGTAGGCAAGAAGGCAAGGGATGACATATATAAAGTCTTGAAGGAATAAAATTGCCAGCTAAGAATTATATATCCAGCAAAACTATCTCTCAAATATGATGGTGAAATTAGGGCATTTCCAGATAAATAGAAGTTTAGGGAATTTGCAAACACCAAACCAAAATTACAAAAATACTAAAGGGATTCCTCTGGTTAGAAAATCAGTAACATCAGATAACAACCCAAGACTGGAACACAGGACAGAGCAACCAGATATAAACCCTGATAGGGAAGTCACAAAAATAAATCAAAGCTAAAACACTGAAAATAGGGAAACAGAGACATCAATATGTAAAACACAACAACATTAAAACAAAAAAGAGGGACTAAAAAATGTAGAAGAGAGGAAGTCAAGGCGATATAAAGAAATAAAAGACTGGTTTAAAATTAGAAAAATAGGGGTAAATATTAAGTTACCCACAAAGGAAACTAACAGTCCTACACACCAAAATGAAAAAAAAACAAGAGAAACATAAAGAATCAGCAAGTACAAAATCAACAACAATGAAAAAGATGAAAATACATACAGAAAAATAACTCATTACAGAAAATTAAGTGGAACAAAGAAACTGCCAACAACACACACAAAAAGACATCAAAATGACAGCACTGAACTCAGACAGATCAATAATTATGCTGAATGTAAATTGACTAAATGTACCAATAAAGAAACAGAAAGTGGCAGAATGGTTAGAAAACAAGATCCATCTATAAACTGCCTACAAGAAACACACATTAGATTAAAAACATAAATAAACTAAAACTCAAAGGATGGAAAAAAAACATATCAAGCAAACAATAATAAAAAAGAGCAGGAGTGGCAACATTAACCTCTGACAAAACACAGTTTAAAGTAAAATCCACCAAAAAGGATAAGGAATGACACTATACAATGATTAAACGGTCAATACATCAAGAGCATAATAAATATTTCCACATTTAAAGACAGAGCTCCAAAATACATAAAACAAACTCTAACAGCACTGAAAAGAGAGATAGACAGCTCCACAATAATAGTAGGAGACTTCAATATACCACTTTCAGTGAAGGACAGAATATCCAGAAAGAACCTCAATAAAGACATGGAAGATTTAAATGTCACAATCAACCAGCCTGACCTCACAGACATTTACAGAACACTCCACCCAAAGGCAGACAAGTATACTTCTTTTTCCAATGCACATGGAACACTCTCCAGAATAGACCACATATTAGGCCATAAAGTAAGCCTTAACAAAACCCAAAGCAACGAAATACTACAAAGCATCTTTTCCTAGAAAAGAGTAAAAAGGCAATCTACAGAATGGGAAATAATTTTTGGCTATGACAAATCCGATCAGTGTCTAATCTCTACAACCTATGAGATACGGCAAAACCTCAACAACAAAAAGACAAATAACCCAATAGAAAAATGGGCAAAGGATATGAAACAGGCACTTAACCAAAGAAGACATTCAGGCAGCTACCAGATACCTGAGGAAATACGATCATTAGCCATTAGAGAAATGCAAATTAAAACTACAGTGAGATACTATCTCACCCCAACAAGCCTAGAACTGATCAAAAAACACAAAATAAAAATGTCGGAGAGGTTGTGGAGAGACTGGAACACTTATACACTGCCGGTGGGAATGTAAAATGGTATAATCACTTTGGAAATTGATTTGGTGCTTCCTTATAAAGCTAGAAATAAAAGTACCGATGACATAGCAATCCCACTCCTTGGAATATGCTAGAGAAATAAGAGCCATCAAATGAATAGATATATGCATACCCATGTTCATTGCAGCACTGTTCACAATAGCAAAAAGATGGAAACAACCTAGGTGCCCATCAATGGACGAACGGATAAACTAATTATGGTATATTCACACAATGGAATACTATACAATGCTAAAGAACAATGATGAATCTTCGAAACATCTCATAACATGGATGAATATGAAAGGCATTGTTGTTTGTGAAATTAGTTAGTCGCAAAAAGACAAATATTGTATGAGACTGCTATTACAAGAACTCTAGGTTTAAACACAGAAGAAAACATTCTTTGATGGTTACAAGGGTGGGGAGGGAGGGAGATGGGTATTCACTAACTAGGTAGTAGATGAGAATTGTCTTAGGTGAAGGGAAGGCCAGCACACACTACAGGTAAAGTCAGTACAACTGGACTAAACCAAAAGCTAGGAAGTTTTCTGAATACAACCAAACACTTCAAAGGAGAGAGTAGCAGGGGCGGGGGTCTAGGGACCATGGTTTCAGGGGACATCTAGGTCAATTGACACAACAAAATTTATTAAGAAAATGTTCTGCATCCCTCTTTGGTGAGTGGCGTCTGGGGTCTTAAAAGCTAGTGAACAGCCATCTAAGATACATCAATTTGTCCCAACCCACCTGGAGCAAAGAATGAATGACACCAAAGACACAAGGAAAATATGAGTCAGAAAGGGTCACATAAACCAGAGACACCATCAGCCTGAGACCAGAAGGACTAGATGGTGCCCATATACCACCAAAGACTGCCCTGACAGGGAACACAAGAGAGAGTGCCTGATGGAGCAGAAGAAAAGTGGGGTTCAGAACTCAAATTCTAATAAAAAGACCAGACTTAATGGTCTGACTGAGACTGGAGGAACCCTGGAAAGTATGGCCCCTGGACTCTCTGTTAGCCCAGTACTGAAACCATTCCCGAGGCCAACTCTTCAGATAAAGATTAGACTGACTATGGGACTTAAAATGATACTCGTGAAGAGAGTGCTTCTTAGCTCAAGTAGATACAGGGGCTAAATGGGCAGCTCCTGTCTGGAGGTGAGATGAGAAGGCAAAAAGGGACAGGAGCTGTTTTAATGGACACGGGAAATCCAGGGTGTAAAGGAGGAGTGTGCTGCCATATTATAGGGAGAGAAGCTCGGGTCACATAGCAATGTGTGTATAAATTTTTGTATGAGAAACTGACTTGAACTGTAAACTTTCACTTAAAGCACACACACACACAAAAAAAAACAAAACCAAAAAAACTGTGACTGGAAATCAGAGACCAGATCGAATTAACATATACAAGTTACAAGTATGTACATAATTTTATTACAAGTTAGATGAGGGCATAAGAGAAAAAGAAAACTCTAGGGTAATCTCTAAGATACTAGCTTGGATATATAGGCAAATGGTTTCACTAGGTGAGTACTACAGAAGAAGAAGCAATCGCTGTGGATAAGAAATAAGCATTATTTAAAATCTTGCTACTCAGAGAATGGTCTAAGGACCAACAACCTTGGCATTACCTGGGAGTTTGTTAGAAGTGCACAGTCTCGGCCTCCTCCAAGACCTATTGAATTAAATTCTGTATTTAACAAGATCCTAAGGTAATTTAAATGCACATGCATGATTTAGAAAATGTTAAGTTTGAGATACATATATTACATGAAGGTAGGCACATCACTCAAAATCACAAATATAAAAATCAGTACCATTAAATAGTCCCAGAATGAAAATATTACTATGAGGAATCATCAGACTAGGGATAACCATGGAAGAAAATGACATTTTATGGGAAAAACATATAGAAAAAGGAGTGAGAAATGGTGGAAACATCAACATTTAAAGGGAAACGACAAGAAGAATCAATGAAGGACGCTAAGAAGAAAGATCCTGTAAAAGAAAATCATGATGAGAATAATGTCATAGTTCTCACTGAAAGCAAAAATTCTTCATAAGAATTTGATCTCATTTATTGAGAGTGTTACAAAAATGTCCATTGAATTTGTCCAAAAGATAGCTGTTGGTGATCACAAATTTCAGTGAAATAATGAGTTCAGAAGACAGATGACCAAAAAAGTTTAATAAATGGCAGATGAGGAAGAGAGACAGAAAATATAGAATACCTTTTCCAAAACATGTTTGTAACATAAAGGAGATGGAAATGATAGTAGTTGAATATGGCAGTCAGCCTCTGACATAGCTCCTAATGATCTCTGCCCCCACGTAATCTCACCCCTCAAGTGTGGGCTCCCCTTACCACTACCACAGTTCCGTCAAATCAACTCAGACTCATGGAAAACTCGTGTATATCAGAGTATAACTGTGCTCTACAGGGTTTTTAATGGCTGATTTTTTGGAAGTAGATAGCTGGGACTTTCTTCTGAGACAGCTCTGGGTGGACTTGAACCTCCAATCTTTTGATTAGCAGCCAAACACATTAACCATTTGTGCCACTCAGGGATTTTGTGTGCTCCCCTGACTGACTGGCTTTAATAAAAAGAATATGGCTGAAAAGATGGGATGTCATTTTAAATAGAGGCTGTGGCTTCCATCTTGGACACTCTCCCTAACTCTCTTACTTGTTCACTCTATGGCAATCCATCAGCCATTTTGTGTGCTTCCCTATAGAGAGTACAAAGTGGCAAGAAAAGACCTTAGATAGCCTGTGGCCTGCCAACAGGCAAGTGTCTGAGCTTGAAGTATTTTCTACCCTAGTTGAGTCTTGAAATGACTGTAGCCTCAGCCAACAGCTTAACTGCAGATCCTTAAGAGATCCAGAGCCAGAACCACCTATCTAAGCCACAAGCTGATTTCTGACTCATAGAAACTGTGAAGTAATACTTGCTTGCTTTTTTTTTTTGTTTGTTTGTTTGTTTTTGTTTTGTTTTTTAAGTCTTTTAGTTTGGAAATGATTTTTAATGCAGCAATAAATAACTAATAGATTTTGGAACATGAAATTAGGGCACTGTAAAAATCTGTATGTGAAAATGGCTTTGGAATTAGGCAGTGGATATTTAGGATCATGCTAGTAAAAATTTAAACTCCCCTAAAACCACTGTTCATTGAATGTTGGATTTTGAGGAGACTGTGGATGAGTGAAGAAAATATTTCTGAAATCTATCTACCTATCTATTTATCTTGAAATTTACCTATCTATCTACATGCATATATGTGTGTATGTACTTATATATATGTGTGTGTGCCTATATATGAATGTTTACATTTATACATGGGTGCATATATATGTAAATTTTGAGTTGTTGTTTTCTTGAAAGACCTCTATTTTACAGGTTCCACACAGTAACTGATATCTTTGTTTCTTCCGTAAAATATATTGACCGTAGTTGTCCATGGGAGGCTGAAAATTAATAATTAGTAGGTTACTCTCAATTAGGGACATGAACTTCTCCTCCCTCCAGAAGAATTGTATGCTTAACAACATTACATTGTTTTGTTCCCAAATCTCTTTAGTCTGGTCGTACATTTTATGATAATTACTTCATTAATTTAACTATCGCAAAGGCTGATAAAATGTGAGTGAAAAATGAAGAGCATTATTATTATTTCTGTAAAAACATAGTTAAATGCTTTTATACAGCTTCATAAAGTCAATTTTTTAAATTATTGCTGTAATTTTGAGGAGTCAAGGAAAACATAAGAGATTAGACAACACGTTATTTTAAAAAGTTATTTAAAAATTCAGATTATGCCTTAATTGTCAATAATTACTTGATCCCTTTAAATCACAATTGAAAATCAAAGAAGATATGCTTTATGCAAGAAAGTGAAAAATGTAGAGAATGACCACCACCTACTGCTCTGACAGGGGTCACAATAGAGGGCCCCAGACCTGGAGAAAAAAGTAGAACAAAATTTAAACTCACAAAAAGAAGACAAGACTTACTAGTCTGACAGAGATTGGAGAAACCCCGAGAGTGTAGCCCCTAGACATCCTTTTAACTCAGTACTGAAGTCACTTCTGATGTACATTCTTCTGCCAAAGATTAGACAGGCCTATGAAACAATCAACAGCACACGTAGCTCAACCATGTATATGAGAATAAATGGGCACACCAGCCCAAAAGCAAAGATAAGAAGGCTGGAAGGGACAGGAAAGCTGGATGAATGGAAACGGAGAAACCAGGGTCTAGAAGGTAAGAGTGTTCACACATCACAGGGTTGGCAATCAATGTTACAATACAACATGTGAATTAATTGTTTAATGAGAAACTAATTTGCTCTGTAAACTTTCATCTAAAACACACACAGACAAAAAGTGGAGAATGTAGTAGTATTTTTGACGAGAAACCTTGGCTGCAAGTCATGGCTTTGTAATGTGTCAACTTTGCCAAGCTGAACTAGGTTTGTCAGAATTCCCTTCCTTGTAAGCCTCTCATTAAGGTAAAAGGAAAGAGAAAATTTTACACTAGATTTGGAGCGCTGACGTGAAGGAGAAATCACATTTTTTAAAAACTTGAACAGACATCAGCATTAGCCATCATTTTTTGTAGCTCACTCGTACTGTCTTTCATCTGATAGCTTACCTTGTTGGCATGGAGTAGTTCAAAAATTAGTAAGAAGGTCAGTTGAGCTGGAACACAGTGTGTAAATGGGAGAATCATATAACATGTAATCAGACAGGTGAACATAAACAAGATAAGGATAATGACTTTGGATTTTATTCTAAGTGTAAGAAAGTCACTGGAATGTTTTGTGCAGAGCATAATCTAGCACTTAAATTATCACTCTGGCTGTAAAGAAAAGAAAGGGTATTAGGAAATCAAAACTGGAAAAACAGAAGTCAATTAGAAAGCAATTGCAATAGTCTAGGTGAGAACAGGTGGTAGCTAAGACAAAGGTCATGTTTAAGACAGAGACAAGTGGATAGCTTCAGAATATATTCTGTTGTTGTTAGATGCCATCAAGTTGATTTTGACTCATAGTGACCCTATGTACAACAAAACGAAATGATGCCCACTCTTGGGCCATCCTTACAATCATTGCTATGCTTGAGCCCATTGTTGCAACCACTGTGTCAATCCATCTCCTTGAGGGACTTCCTCTTTTTCGCTGACCGTCTACTCTACCAAGTATGATGTCCTTCTCCAGGAACTGATCCCTCTTGATAACATGTCCAAAGTATGTGAGACAAAGTCTCACACACAATCCTCGCTTCTAATGAGCATTCTCGCTGTACTTCTTCCAAGACAGATATGTTTTTCTTCTGGCAGTCCACAGTATATTCAATACTCTTTGCAAACACCATAATTCAAAGGCATCAATTCTTCTTCAATCTTCAATATTCATTGTCCAGCTTTCACATGCATATGAGGCTATTGAAAATGGCATGGCTTGGGTCTGGCACACTTTAGTCTTCAAGGTGACATCTTTGCTTTTAACACTTTAAAGAGAACTTTTGCAGCACATTTGCCCAATGCAATGCGTACTTTGATTTCTTGACTGTTGCTTCCATGGGTGTTGATTGTGGATCCAAGTAAAATGAAATCCTTTACAACTTCAATATTTTCTCCATTTAACATGATTTTACTTACTGGTCCAACAGAATATATTCTATAGCAGAGTTATGAAGACTCACTAGTGGATGAACTGTCATCTCAGGAAATTTGATAATCAAGCATAAATCCAAGATGCTTGGCTTGACTAGAAATTGGTGGCATTTGTAAATATGGGAATGATAAGGTAGGGCAATTTAGAGCTTTGACCAAGTTATCTTTAAGCTTCTGAACAAAGATCCAAATTGCAATATCAAATAAATAGTTGAATTTATGAATTTCCATTTTTCTGAAAAGGCTATAGGGGAGATCTAATGTGAAGAATCATAGCATTTAAGTAGCATTTAAAGTTATGCCATTGGATAAAATAACCCAGGGAAAATGTATAAATAGAATTAAGTAGACAGCTCAAGCTGAGACGACCAAATACTAGTATTTAGAAGATGCGCATCTGGGCACGAAAAGTAGAGATGAGAAAAGGCTGATGAGAGAGGAAGAAAAATGGGATAACATGAATTAGGAAACCAAGACAAGGAAGTATTTCAAGAATGAAAATAAAGTCCACTGTTTTGGCTGTTTAAATGAAGTGCTGTGGATAAAAGACTTTTTGGAATAAATCACAAACAGAATATGAGGTGAGGAAGTGAGAATGTTGAATATCAAAGATTATTTAAATAATCTTAACTAGGAAAAAGAGTGGAAAATATTGTAATAATGAGGTCAATAAATATATCTCAATTGGAAATTCTAGTACATATTTATATGCTGATAAAAATTATGGCATAGAGGGGGAGAAATGAAGAATGCATGAGAAAGAAAGATAGCATTGTAGGTTATAAATTGATAAAGCAAGAATAGATGGGATCCAGAGCTTGGGCAAAATAGATGCCTTTTGATGTGTGCAGGACACAAATCTGCAGTAACAGCGTTGAAAGTCGAGGATATATAGGTAGATTGATTAATTTAGTGGTAGGATAATGGGAGAGTTTGTAAAAGATATGCATATAGTACATTTCCATAATCACAAAGAGTTTCATTGTACAGCACTGATATATATTATTTTTATCATCCTAAGATTATAGATACATCCTCCTCTATTTTCTCTAAATGTTTACCTACTACATATTATTTTATACTTTAAATTTGACAAGTATGTTTATATTTGGTGTACACTGCATCTAATGTGTTTTTTTCTTCCAAATAGTTGGACACGTTGTTAAGCCATGTATTAAAATCTCATCCTTTTCCTACCACACTGAAATGTCGACTTTATTACATACAATGCTGCACTTTGATGTGCGTATATATAGTATGTATATTGTACATGAAATATACATATATGTATGCTGGAGAAGAAATTAAAGTTATCAATAATTTTATTCTACTTGGATAAACAAGCAGCACCCATGAAATCAAATGACAACTTTCATTGGGAAAATCTGCTGGGAAAAAAAGAAAAAAAAAGATGTCACTTTGATGAATAAGGTGAGTCAGGCCCAAGCCATGATCTTTTCAATCACCACGTATGCATGCAAAATTTTAATAATGAAAAAGGAAGACAGAAGAACTCATAGAGACTCCATGTACAGCAGGATTAAATGCTGCTCAATCCTGCTCCACCTCCATGATTGTTGACGTGCTGGAGCCTGTTGTTTTTGTTTTTTTTTAAATTTAATTTAATTTTTTTTTATTGTACTTCAGGTGAAGGCTTACAGAACAAATAGTTTCTCATGAAACAGAAGTACACATGTTGTTTTATAACATTGGTTAACAACCCCACAACATATCAACCCTCTAACTTCTCAACCTCTT
>NW_004443970.1:337098-338930 GCF_000243295.1 Trichechus manatus latirostris | reverse complement strand
TCTTCTTACTCTCTTGTGCTGAGTTACTTTTGTTTGTGGATTTTTTTTTCATTTCTTTTGTTTTTGCAGGTTTTGTTTTTGCTGATACTTTATGTTTTTTCTCTTTTTTTTTTTTTTGAGTATGTTTGTTAACTTTCTTTGTGGTTACCATGAATTTTACGCTTATATTTCTAAGTTTGAAGCAGTGTACCATTGCTTGGTATCGCCTTGCCTTCCTCTCCATTAGAAGGTTCCATACCTATGCCGTTTATTCCCTCTTTTATCGTTTTGATGTTGTTGTCATTCACTGATTAACTGTTCTGATTCCCTGTTGTATTCCTCTTGGTTTTGGATAGTCCTCGAGAGTTCATTTCCTAGATTGGTATCTGGCTTGTATGATCCTGCATCCTAGGTTCTGCCTGTGAGCTGGAGCTGTTTGTCCTCAGATCGAGGAACTCGCTTTAATAATTCTTGTAATTTTGGTTTGACTTTTACATATTCCCTTAGTTTCTGTTTATCTGGAAATGACGTAATTTGACCATCAAGTCTGAACGAGAGTTTTGCAGGATATATTATTCTCGGCTGACAATTTTTTTCTTTCAAGATATTATATATGTCATCCCATTGCCTTCTTGCCTGCATGGTTTCTGCCAAATAATCTGAGCTTAGTCTTACTGTTTCTCCTCTGTATGTGACTTCTTGTTTTTCACGAGCTGCTCTCAGGATTCTTTGTCTTTGGTTTTGGCGAGTGTGAATATGATATACCTTGGTGATTTTCTTTTGCGGAGTCTTCTTTATGGTGTTCAGTGAGCTTCTTGGATGGCCAGCTTTTCATTTTTGATGATATTGTGGACGTTTTCTTTCAGGAGTTCCTCGATGATCCTGTCTGTGTTTTCTGTTTTTACCCCCTGTTCTGGAATTCCAATCACTCACAGATTTTCACTTTTGATAGTGTCCCACATAACTCTCAGGGTCTCTTCGTTTTTCTTTGTTCTTTTTTTCTGAGTTTTCCTCATACAGAGTTATATCCAAGTGTTTGTCTTCAATTGCACTGATCCTGTCTTCCACCATTTCAAATCTGCTTCTCAGCCCTTCTATGACGGCGTCCATTTCTGAAATCTTTTTATTTATCTTTTGGATTTCTAATTGTTGTCTTTGTATAATTTCTAGTTATGAATTTATTTTGGCATTTTGTTCCTGCATTATTTTCCTGAGTTTTTCCAATATTTTGTCCGTATTTTCCACTAATTTGTCTATTTTTTCCTCAAGTTTGTCCGCTTTTTGCCTCAGCTCTTGGAGAATTCTGAGTATTAGAGATTTGAATTCCCTATCAGGTAATTCTAGTGCATTTTCTTTCAGAGGACAGTCATCTGGTGTTTTATTCTGGATGCCTACTGGAACCATCCTGTCCTGTTTTTGTAAATGTTTTGTTATTGTCTGCTGTCTTTGGGGCATTCAGTAGTTATTTTTTCATTTATTGACTGCAGATTTGTTTGTTTTGTCCCTTTAAAAAAAAAAATTGACTATGTCTGAGCAGGCAGACTGTGTGTTCTTTGTTGTTTGCTCGTCTATGGGCATAATACTTTTCGCCTCCTTCTTTAACTGACAGGGTCAGTCACTCAGATATGGTACGGCAGGGCAGGTCTTGCTGAAGAGGACTTACTGGGATGGGTTGTTTGTGGCACTTACTACAGCCACCAGAGCTGGTCGTAATGAGGGCTGGGCAGGTTCCAATAGGCCATGCCTGTGCTGCTTGGTGTTGTGATGTCAAGCACACGGTGCAGGTAGGCAGGATGCAGTGGGGAGATTGTTATGTGTGGAACTAAGATGGATATGGGAGAGAGGAGAGAGGA
>NW_004443970.1:304837-335815 GCF_000243295.1 Trichechus manatus latirostris | reverse complement strand
TTCTCTGTCAGTTTTCTCACTCCATTTGGTGCTTGGCTGAGTTCTTTATCTCTTCATTTCATGTTTTAGGGTTTCAGGATTGTCGTATTCTCTGTTCGGCTTAGTTTTTCAGATCTTTGCTGTGGAGGGACGGCATGGTGCTTCTGCCTACAGCGCCATTTTGCCAGAACTCCTGGAGCCCATTGTTGCAGCTACTGTGTATTTTGAGTGCCTCCCAACCCAAGGGGCTCTTCTTCCAGCACTATGTCAGACAAGAGACTGTTGTGATCATTTGTGGATGAGAATCAGCATAAATCCAATCCCCAAAATGTGAGGATTAATCAAATCCCCACTTTCCCATTTCTCAATTATATTCTGACCCCAGGTACCCTCAGAGCACTCTCTTTTTCTCTCTCTAATCATAGGCACCTAGAACTAGGTTAGAGTTCACAAGTTAAGTGGACACTGTCCTTCAGAGTGCCAAATAGTGGTTAAGAGCTTGACTGCTAACTGAAAGATCGGTACTTTGAATCCACTAGCCACTCCTTAGAAACCCTATAGTGCAGTTCTGCTCTGTCCTATAGGGCTGCTATGGGTCGGAATCAACTCGACGGCAACGTATTTGGGTTTTTTTCCTTCAGACTGCCAAACAGTCAGATACCAGCTGCAAATATGGGGGTCCACTTAACAACACGACCTTCTGAACTACTGGCCACAAATTCAGAGCTGGCTACCATTACTCTTTTTAGGTTCAATAATTTGCTATAACAACTCAGAGTTCAGGGAGAATACTATATTTACAAAGACAGCTTTATTATAGCAAAAAGGGATACAAATGAAGAGATGCATAGTGCAAGGTCTGGGAGAGTTCCCAACATGAATCTTCCATGTCCCAAGGGATGTGCTACCCTCCCACATGCATGGACAATCTTTCACCAACCAGGAGGCTCATGGAGCTTTCATGTCCAAATCCTTTTTTGGGCTTATTGCATGACTGAGCATAATTGAACAGACATGATTGATTGATCATGCTCCCTACTCCTTTGAGGTCAGCTGATATCAGGCCACAAGGTGGTTGTTCTTGCTTGGCCAGACCCCAGTCATTATCACAAATCCCTGGGTATTGTTTAAGATTAAGGAAAAAAAAACATTGCCTTCAAGTCAATTCCGATTCATAGTGACCCTACAGGACAGAGTAGAACTGCCCCATAGCATTTTCAAGGCTGTAAATCTTTACAGAAGCAAACTACCACATCTTTCTCCAGTGGAACAGCTGGTGGGTCTGAACTCCCACCTTTCGGTTAGTAGCCTAACACTTTAACCACTGCACCACCAGGGAATCCTTTTTTAGGTTGAAAAAGTGTCTTAGTTACTCAGAAAATTCTAAGGATTTAGATTTACATTTCAGAAAACAAGGATAAAGACCACATGTTAAATTCTTTATACCACAGATACATAGGATTTTTCTTTGGTTAATTTTTGGAGGTAAATCACCATGACTTTCTTACTAATCTTAGTGTGGGAGCTCCTCTAAAACCAATCCACATGGAAGAACCTGCTGGTACTTGAAATATGGACGGCATAGCTTTCTGCATTATAACATGTAAACCACCACAGTACGGCAAGCTGAGAGATGGGTATAGGCTCAAGAATAAATAAATAAGTAGGTAGATAGACAGACAGACAGATACATAAACAGAGAGATAGATAACATCTTGAAAATGATGAAAACATTTTCCAATAATTATACAATATTTGTTCCCTTTCTTTGGCTAAGACTTTGGCTTCCTGTTACATTTAGTGAGTCTGTTTCTACTCTCTTTCTTTTAACCTAAATAAATGCTTTCTTTAGGCTATCAGTTAATATTATTTCTCAAGCTAAGGGCATTTCTTTTAAGTGTGAATATGGGAAATGAATATTTATATTTGATATACTATTTTGAAGGAATTTGGCAAAAATTTTATACTTATAATGTATAATATCTAATAATCAAATTTTAACATTACAAATTATACAAAAGAATTTGATTATGTGTTACCATCATGTAAAAGGTATTTTATACTTTTCTTTTTCTTGGATCAATTTTGTTACAGTACAGCTGTGAATAATTTTTTGAGACGGCATGGTAAACTTCTGAATCCTTGCCTGAGTGAAAGTATGTTTTACCTTTTGGCTTGCATCTTTGGTTGGCTAGATATAGACTTCTCTTTTAAATAGACTGTCCTCCAGAATTTGGTCTTTAATCATCTAGTGTTACTGCAAAAAAAAAAAAAAAAAGAAAAAAAAATCTGGAGCTAATCCAATTATCCATACATTTTTCTGCTTTTCCTTCTGCAAACTTTTTGGGCTTTCTTTTTCATTGGATTACTAAAATTTAATCCCTCTGCCCTAGGCAGCTCTAAGAGGTTGTCGATGTTATTATTATTATTGATTCCTTCCAGTTAAGATTGAATTGAGTCCCCCTAAATATGCTTTGAAATTCTGGTCACATTCTGTCATGATTCAATTATGTGATTAAGTCATGTGGCTTTGGGTAGAACAGATTACTTTCTACAGTGTAATCTATTGTAATATAATCGATCAATCAGTTGAGGTCATACTAGCTTAGGGTGGATCCTAAACCTAATTTCTTCTGAGCTATAAAAAGAGCAGTATCGATACATAAGCATACCAGGAGGAAGACAGATACCATATGAGGATCGTCTACAAGCCAAGGAATGAAGTAAATGTATGATACTACCTACAAAGACAGTATCTGCATGGCCAAGACCATCATTTGAATTTTAGCCTCCATAACTGTGAGAAAATATATTTTTGTTCTTTAAAGTCATTCACTTTTGGAATTTCTGTTACAACAGCACTAGAAAACTAAGGCTCTTCCTGACACTTTTCCCTCTGACTTTTAGATGGTTATGAGAATAGATAGTTTATTCTCTTTTTCATAAGCTTTCCCATACCCTTCGTGTCTTTTTGTCTTTTCGTCCACCTTCTTAGAGAATACTGTGGCACAGGTTTCCAGCCCACCATGAACTCATGAGCTTTGTCCATCATTGTTTTTATCTAGTTAGATTTTGATATTTTTATTTGCACAGACTCTAATTATTATTTTTTTGGCAGTTAAGCCTTATTATAATTCACTTGTATTTGAGTTTTTTACATTGTACTATTTGATATATATGAAATGACATATATAACACAGCAGTAAGTTGTAAATAACAATAAGCAAATGAACAAGAACATAATCAAAACAGGATGTTTCCTTTTTCCTTTTCCCAAATCTCATTCCCTTGCCTTCACTCTGAATTTTATTCTATTTTTTTTTAATTCCTTTGTGTCTTTTTTAAAACTACATCATTACCTACGTATGTCATTCTAAATACATTGTTTAGGATTTAAAAATAATAATAATACTGTCATACCACATGCAGTCTTTTGAAGCTCATTTTTCACTCAGTTTTAATTTTCTAAAATGCTTGCATGTTGCTGTATTCATCTATAGTTCATTAATTTTTCAAGATTGTGTAGTAGTCCATTGTGTAAACAGTCTACAGTTTATTTACCCACCCCTCAGCTGATGAACATGTGTCCATTTTTTTTTTTTTTTTTAGCATTTCAATCAATGGTATGCATATGCAAGAGTTTAGTAACTCATATATCTAGGAATGTAATTTTTCAGGGTATGCATATATTCGATTTCACAAGACAAAGCTAATTTGCAACTTACATTAACTCGGTGTTTGAATTATTGTACTACACAATTCTATACTTTTTAAAAATCATTAAAAAACATTATTCCTTTTTACTTATTTTGAAAAAATGTCATGGATACTCTTTTGCATTTATTCTCCCACTTAAATTTCAATATGCCTTGTCAAGTTATTGAGACTTTGAGTAGAATGTCATCAAACATTGAAATTAATCTTACCATGTATTACACAGGATGTTTCATCATTTAGCCAAATTATTTTTTGTTTATGGCTATCAGGAATATTTCATAGTTTTAACGATCTCATTCCTAGATATTCTATTTATTCATTGTTATTAAAGTCCAGATTCTTTCAACTTGTCATTCATAAGAATATTTCTTAAGCTTAAGCACTCAAATACTGTTATGGATCGCTTCATGTGTGTTGTTCTTTGATTATTGTTTTAATAATCTAACCACAACACATCCTCTTACAGGCTAAAGTTTGATCTCTGAGTATTTTCCACATATTCCAAAGGCAGTCTCAGCACAGGACAGACACACGGTATTCTCTTAATCATACCTTATTTGTTTGGCAGTCCAGGTTAGGATCCAAATGTGGCTGAGTACAAGGTATGGATTTTGCCTGAAATACAGTTGGGTACAGTGCCAGAATGTAAATAATCTTCGACAAAGTTGCACATTTTAACCCAGATGTTAGCTGGGATATCTCTTCCAAATAAAATATTGATTAAATTTATTTGAACCCTATTCTATACCAGAACAATTATTGTATTTACTTTCCATAACTTCTGAGACTTCTTGGGTTGGGTGCTGGGAAATTTCCATTCTCATAGTTACCTCAATAACTGACTTGATGCTTCTGTTATCTTTTCATTCCCTGCTCAGAATGATTTTTTTTCCCTTTATTTCTCTCTCTCTTTTTTTTTAATTTCTCTTGTAGTGGTTCAATCTTCGGATACTACATACTTCTCATACAAGCCTTCCTTAGAATCAAAAAAAAAAAAAGGTCCTACCATTTTTGTATAAAGAAATATTTCTTTGCCGTTTCTGATGGGGCTTTTTTTCTTACATATTACCTAACAATTTTCTTATTTTCCCTCCCATATCTGTTTTGAATACATTAACACTTTTAACAGGTTTGTTGCTGCTATCAGCTACTGTAGTTTCATCTGACTCATGGCAACCCTATTCACAACAGAACAAAACACTGCCCAGTCCCGTGATTTTGAATCAAACCTATGTGATCCATAGGGTTTTCACTGACTGATTTACTGAAGTAGATCACCAGGCCTTTCTTCCTAGTCTGTTTTAGTCGAGAAGTTCATCTGAAACCTGTTCAGCATACAGAAACATACAAGCCTCCACTGACAGTTGAGTGGTAGCTGCACATGAAGTACCAAAATATAAACAAACTCATTGCTGCTAAGTCAATTCTGACTCATAGCAACCCTATGGGACAGAGTAGAACTGTCCCATAGGGTTTTCAAGGCTGTAAATCTTTACGGAAGCAGACTGCCACATCTTTCTCCTGCAGAGCAGCTGATGAGTTCGAACTATCAACCTTTTGGTTAGCAGCCAAACATTTGAACCACTGCCCCTCCAGGGCTCCTTTTACATGAAGTATCTTGGCTAGAAATTAAACTCAGGTCTCCCGTATGGAAGGTGAGAATTCTACTCCTAAACAACTAATGTTCCCATTTTAACAGGTTTAGCCAAAGGTAAAAAATGAAAAATGAGGGGAGAGTGGAAAGAGTCTATCTTCAATTTGGTGGTGTAAGAGATAGATCACATAATCAAGAATTGAATCAAAAGACAATCAACTGGAAGGAAGCGATATTTTCTATATCCTCAGAAAACAGCTATGTGGAACCAGACAAATGGTTATTTTATTTTTAGCTCTATGACATTTATTAACAACAAATTTATTTATTACCAATAAAAAAAAAAAAAGCCCTCACAATCACAACAGGTAAACCTGTCATTCTTTAATTGAATTGCAGAGTTCTAGAGAAAGATTTCTGTTTTTTAGATCACATTTTTCCAAAAGCAGCATGAGGCAAGGACTTGAATGTAGGTGATTAATTACATTAATGCACCAGGGAGCAGAGCTGAGGGATCAGGAAGACAAATACAGGAAGCACAAACCAGTATAAAGGTTCATTGTATAAATGGACACTGTTGATTCCTTCAAAATATCAATATAATTGAATCTCCAATTAAAATGTAATCTGGAAGAGGAAAAATATGTGCTAGGTGTGATTAAATTTGTCTTCAGTTACAACCTAGGGAATTGCTGTTGGCTGCTGTTCTTAGGTACCACCAAGTCACTTCTGACTCATAGTGACCTTGTGTACAACAGAACGAAATACTGCCTGGTCCTGAGCCATCCTCACAATTGTTGCTATGTTTGAGCCCATTGGTGCAGCTACTGTGTCAATCCATCTTGTTGAAGTTCTTCCTCTGTTTTGCTAATCCTCTGCTTTACCAAGCATGATGTTTTTCTCCAGGGACTGGTCCCTTCTGATTATCTGTCCAAAGTGCATGAGACCAAGTCTCACCATCCTCCCTTCTAGGGAGCATTCTGGCTGTCCTTCTTCCAAGACAGATTGGGAAATTGCTACTCAGGGAAAACATTAACCATGAGGATTCTCTGATCCCCTCTTTGCTGAAATAGAAAAACTAGGACTCTTGGAAGATGATAGCCCTAGGTTCAAACAAAATCTCTTGAATCTATAAATGTGGAAATAAACTCAACATCAATTTCGTAATCAATAAGCCTTACTTATTGACTAATTTATGTACATATTAATGATTTGTTTTTACCGGGTTATCTTTTATATAGAAATTAATAAAAAGAAACTGTTTTAGAATTTAGATTTTTTTTATGTCAGTTCAAAAAAGTCTCAAATGAAAATCTAGTAAATTTCTTGTCATATTATAATAAAATTTGTTTTCACTTTTCTAAATGTGCCCCTGCTGTCTGAAAAATGCTCACTTATTATAAAATAATCAGTGAAGGATATCTCTCAAATTGCTTGCCTTTACGTATGTTCTGGTCTAGATTTCCTGAGTTGCATAATTTGAATATGAATTTTGAAAATATTAATAATCATTATCACTGTTACCATTTATAATTCTAATTTTCCTTAGATTGGCTTTGCCCATTTTCACCTCCATCTTCCACAGATCTAGGGTGAAGCTACTATACATATAATTTTACCTTTAAACAATTGGACAAATATTTGTAATTGTTTTTTGTTTTGCTTTAGACAAAAACCAAGAACTTGAAAGAATAAAGAAGTTAGCATTCTTCCCAGAAAAGATCAAGGCTATTCAGCATATTTTCCATAGTCACAAGGTACAGTTAATAATTTTATTCTCTAGTGTTGGAGATAACTTATAATTTTCCAACTCCCAATGTTGTTATTGTTGTGTGCTGTCGAGTAGATTCTGACTCATAATGACCCTACAGAACAGAATCGCCCCATAGGGTCTTCTAGGCTGTAATCTGTACGGTAGCAGGTCCAAAAAACACTTAAAAAAAAAACAAACCTACTGCCGTCTAGTCAATTCCGACTCATAGCAACTCTATAGGACAGAGTAGAACTGCCCCATACAGTTTCCAAGGAGCACTTGGTGGATTTGAACTCCTGACCTTTTGATTAGCAGCTGTAGCTCTTAACCACTATGTCACCAGGATTTCCACAGTAGCAGATAGCCAGGTCTTTTCTTTTATGAAGCGGCAATCGTCATCCTTTTGGTTGTGAGCCTAGCACTTAATCACTGGGCCACCAGGGCTCATTTTCAAAGCCTTAGTTCCCACAAAACACACACACGCACATAAAATGTTCAATGTGTACGTTCAGGTTAGCTTAATATTTTCAAACACTGGCATTGTTTCATGTTCATGTATTTTTAATGCCATTTTAAATGTGTATAGCAAAAACAACATCTGTTCAATATCCTTATTTTAAAACTTTATATGAATAGTTAAAAAATTCTTAAACAAATCTGCACAAGATATTTTCAGTTACAGTAATATTGGGCATGTATGGCAGAGGTGTTCAGCTGCTTACATTTTCACACAAATGTGAGAATGGGAGCCTGAGGCAATGTGAATAGCAGCTCTTCAAACTTCAAAGGATCTGCGAATGATTCTTGCTCTGCTCTTGCCATCCTGAATTGGCCTGTGCTTGGGGAGCAATTAAAATTAAATAGCCTCTGAACAGCAAAAAGTGAAAAGCTCTAGTTCTGAGTAGAACATACTCTTAACACCGTAGTGGCAAAGGGAAAGTGTTAAGTAAGAGCAGAATAACAGAGCAGAGAGGGGAAATGACATTTTGTATTCAGAGTGTATATTTTCTAGATAATATTTAATTGTAAGCATATTTACACTTTTATTTTGTTTATACTTTCTACTTTTTTAGAAGGAATACATACGTGTGGTATATGTATGTGTATATACGTATATGTAAGTGTATATATATGTGTGTATATATATATATATCCCAGAATATATAAAGAAAATATTTTTAACAATCGTTAGTATAGTATTAGAAAATCAATACATCTTTGGAAATTAACACATTAAGCATGTTAAGCAGTTGTTATATATTCTAACTTCAGTTGATAGCACTGTAAAGAAATTCCCTAGCATTAGTCACAGACATATAAGATGACTGTTAAAAGTGCAATAAATTATCAGTTTTTCTAAGATTACAGACATATATTAGCACATATGAATAACATGGTTTATAGTCCCTCAGAATAATTTTTTATATTGAGCTTAATTATACAATTTTAATTTTATTTGTCTTAAGGTAAGTTACAGGGAAAATTCAATCTGTGTTTTGAAATTAGCTGTTCACACTGAGACACTGAGAACTAAAGCAATACATGCTCTTGCACAAGTACACATACATACACTGTCACATTCTCTACTATTCACACCATTTGACTACTGACAGTCTCCACTACCACTTTTGCGGAGTGATGGACCACTTTTGTGTGGCCTTTCTCATCATGGTATTGTAACGCTGGGATGTGTATATACGTATATATATATATATATATATATATATGTATATATACTTACATATACCTATACACATATACATATACCACACATATATATTCATTCTAAAAGAGTAGAAAATATAAATGGAAATACGCTTACAATTAAACGTTGTCTAGACTATGAAAATAAGGTAAGTGCGGCCCACTGTGATGGTTAAGACTGTATGTCTACTTAGCTAGGCCATGATTCCCAGTGTTGGCAGTTGTATAATGTTGTGATCACTTCCCTGTTGAAATTTGATATTTGATCACCTCCATGATGGAATCTGCTGAGTGGTACTGGCAGGGGTGGGGCCTGTTATGGCTCACTGTCTCCTCAGCCTTCATCTCCCTGCCCTCCTCTGGCTACTTCCTTCCTGCTTGCCTTACCAAGGTTTTTGGCTTGTTCCAGGCCTGGCAGCTGCCTCTTGTCATCTTACCTCCAGTTCTTGGGACTTGAGCTAGCCGCTTACCGGTCGATCTTGGAATTTGTCAATCTTTACAGCCTGAAAGCAAGAGTTCTGTTCTCTGACTTGCTGATCTTGGGTTCACCAGACCCTGCAGCTACGTGAATCAAGAGAAGCCTCTACCGTGATGCTTGGACTTTGGACATTCTAGCCTCTACAATTGGGTGATCTGTTTCCTTGATATAAATCTCTCTCTATATATATTTATATGCTTTACTGGTTTTGCTTCTCTAGAGAACCCCGCCTAAGACACCTACCAGGGTGATTGATCAGTTTTGCCATCCTACTAAGCTTAAAAGAGAGCCAATTCCAGAGCAGAGAGAGGATCTCACCACCACCAAGGAAGAGGAACCAAGAGTGGAGCACATCCTTTGGACCCAGGATCCCTCCTCTGGGAAGCTCCTGGAATCAGGAGACTGAGAAAGAGTGAGCTGTAACACTGAAGATGGCCAGAAGCAGTGGCAAGAAACGGCAGCTGGAAAGAGAGGCAGGAGATGGAGTGGTGGGCTTCCTGGAGAGATAGCTGAGTGCCTTCAGGCAGGAGGCTTGCTGGCAGAGTAGGGTGCCTCTGGGGACTTGGTGGAGCTAGGTTTGCTGACTCACAGGGGCTGGAGCTGAATGCTTTAGAGCTAAGGCTTACTGGTGGAGTGAGGTGCCTCTTAACACTTATTGGTAGAACTAAAAAGAGCTTTGTAACACTTTCCTGAGCATTGCAGAGGCCAAGGGACCAGAGAGAGGCCTGCCTGTGGGCGTGGCTGAGAAGAGGCTGTCCTGATGGAAGAACTGTATCCTGAGCATTCCTGAACCTGAATTGTAATCTATTTACTTCCCTAATAAATCTCATAATTGTGAGTATTGTCTATGAGTTCTGTGTGGCTATTGCAAGGAATTATCAAATCCAGCAGAGAAGTAGAGAGTGCCATGGGAAGGACGGTTGGTGTCAGAATTGGTAAATGTGGCTGAGAGAGGAGGCATGTCTGACTTCCGCCTCATAGCAATCAGCCTTATGCTGTTGTTCTTGACTCTCCTCCCCAGCTCGTAAAGTTAGAGGAGGTCAGATGCCACCTTCATGCCATTTTTACAACTATCTTCCTCAATATGATGTTACCATTCTAGGAAACTGTGGGACAGGAAGATAACGGTGAAAAATAACTTATTAACTTAAGGAATTTCTAAAAGTCCATTTAAAAATGCTCATCTTTTCAAGAGATACTCCAAGAGTCTTTAAAATTCTACCAAAAAACTTTCTATGTCCATCTATTCAAACATTGTATCATGATCCTTACCTAATACTAATCAAACTCTTCTTGCACTGAAAGACCCAGCTTAAACCAGACCACCGAATGTCATGTATATTCTGACTTTGCCCCTTACACACTAGATGCTACTAATACTCTGCTAAGGTAGTACTCTCCTTTACTACAGTAAGTAATAAACTCAGATTTACCTTATTAAGAGGTGGTATTGTTGATATTTTCATGGACTCAGCATTCGACATCCAGATAACTGAAAGGCAAAGGGAATTGGGAGGGGCTGTGGTAGGAGATATGTCCCTAGGATTGGTCCCAGAGACAATTATTCTCAACATCAGAAGACAGAAAAGTTAACCTGATGCTCAAACACACAAATATATATGGGGTCATACCAATGCAGTGTTTATATAGCTTCATCTACAATGGTATAGCTTAGAATTTTTCTAAGATCCCATCAATCTTATAATTTTTTCATACTTTATACAAAATTTTCCCTCTATTCCCTTTACCCCCAAACCATCCCAAACATACATATTGGGAGAAGAAGAAAAAGGAGGAGCAGAAAGAGGAGGAAGGGATGGAGAAGAAGCCATCACCTACATGTGATTGTCTATATAAGAAAATGGAAAGTGTTGTATTAAGAGAGTATAAAAACTGAAGTTATGGATGAAAAATTAGTACAATTTTAAAATTAGAAGACATCTCTTAGAAACAATTTTTTTGGGGGGAACAATGCTGGAAATTAGGAATACCAGAAAAAGCTAAAACTGTTAACAGGAAGCTTATTTTAAATAAATAATTAACTTATTATTATTATTATTATTATTTTTATATATAGTGACTACAGCTGGTTATTCTTGGAAAAAGTACAGCCATTACAGCCAGAATGATCCTTAGAAGCAAGGATGGTGAGACTTTGTCTCACATACTTTTTTTTAAAAATTATACTTTAGATGAAGGTTTGCGGAACAAATTAGCTTCTCATTAAAAAATTAGTACACATATTGCTTTGTGACATTGGTTACCAACATCATGACATGTCAACACTCTCCCTTCTTGAACTTGGGTTCCCAATCACCAACTTTCCTGTCCCCTCCTGCTTTCTAGTTCTAGTCTTATTTTCTTTTATGGGGCTGTCTAATCTTTGGCGGAAGAGTGGACCTCAGGAGTGACTTCATTACTGAGGTAAATGGTGTCTGGTGGCCATACTCTAGGGGTTTCTCCAGTGTCTGTCAGGCCAGTAAGTCTGGTCTTTTTTTGTGAGTTAGAATTTTGTTCTATGTTTTCTCCAGCTCTGTCCAGGACCCTGTATTGTGATCCCTGTCAGAGCAGTCACTGGTGGTAGCCAGGAACCATCTAGTTGTGCTAGACTCAGTCCAGTAGAGGCTGTGGTAGTTGTGGTCCATTAGTCCTTTAGAATAATATTTCCCTTGTGTCTTTGGTTTTCTACATTCTCCCTTGCTCCTGACAGGGTAAGACCAGTGGAGTATCTTAGATGGTGGCTCACAAACTTTTAACACCCCAGGTGCTACTCACGAAAGTAGAAAGTAGAACATTTACTTTATAAACTATGTTATGACAATTGAGCTAGATGTTCCCTGAGACTATAGTCCCCACAGCCCTCAGCCCAGTAATTCAGTCCCTCAGGGAGTTTGAATGCTTCTATGGAGCTTCCATGACCTTGCCTTGGACAACTTGTACTGGCTCCCCCATTATCAGTCTCACATACTTTGGACATGTTATTAGGAGATATCCCCTTCCTGGAGAAAAACATCAAGCTTGGTAAAGTAGAGGGTCAGCAAAAAAGAGGAAGATCCTTAATGAGATGGACTGACACAGCGGCTGCAACAATGGGCTCAAGCATAACAAAGATTGTGAGGATGGTTCAGGACCCAACAGTGTTTCCTTCTGTTGCACATAGGGTTGGTATGAGTAGGAACCAGCTTAACAGCACCTAGCAACAACAACACAGCTTCGTTATTGTCATGGATTGAATCATGTCCCCCCAAAAATGTGTGTATCAATCTGGCTGGGCCATGATTCCCAGTAATGTGTGGTTGTCCTCCATTTTGTGATTGTAATTTTATGTTAAAGAGGATTAGAGTGGTGTTGTGTAACAACCTTAGTAAGGTCACATTCCTGATCCAGGGTAAAGGGAGTTTGCCTACGGTGTGGCTTGCGCTACCTTTTATCTTACAAGAGATAAAAGGAAAGGGAAGCAAGCAGAGAAGTGGGGACTTCATACCACTGAGAAAGCAGTGCCCGGAGCACAGCATGTGCTTTGGACCTGAGGTTCCTGTGCTGAGATGCTCCCAGACCAAGGAAGACTGATGCATCACAAGGACCTTTCTCCAGAGCCCACAGAGAAAGAATGCCTTCCCCTGGAGCTGATGCCTTGAATTTGGACTTGTAGCCTACCAGACTGTGAGAGAATAAATTTCTCTTTGTTAAAGCTATCCACTTGTGGTATTTCTGTTAGATCAGCACTAGATGCCTAAGACACTTGTAGTTTATTATTTATTATGTAAGTTCCATTGTTAAAGCAGTTCCTTTACCTGTATTTAATATTCTTTTCTCTATGTTTTCTTGTCTACTTCTCTTTACTTAAACCTTAATTCTCAGGGAGAGAGGGTGTTATTTGATAAACCTGGAATTAAATTGTGGGAATGCAATGAGCTTGTGTAAAATGTTTAGTAAAGTTCTTGTCACATAGTAATCATTCAATAAATGGAGGTTGACATTATGTTACTGATTCCATTGTGTTTATTTATTTGTAACATAATTTGTTTCTCGTAAGAACCTCTATGATCATTGTAAAAAACTGAAAAAACACATAAATATATAATGAAGAAAACTAATAATCATCTCACAATCTAGAATAAACACTGTTAACATTGGTGTATCTCCTTTTTAAATTATTTTCTAAATCTTTGTTTGTATATGTGTGCGTGATTTTAATATTTAAATATATTAAACATAGTTTTTTATTATGTATTGTTCACATTTTCTTCAAATTTATCATGGTACTGATACTTTTTAAAAGTATGATTTTATTGTTTATATTGTTTATGAACGTTTATTTAGAAACAGCATGCACTATTAGATTTATATCATATTTATCTTGGGAAATGACATATTTTTCCTTTCATGACGAAATTTTTTTTCCTTTAAATTTTTTGTTGTTTTTTTTTAATTAATGGAATGCATAGTGATTCACTGACTGCGTTTGAATTGAGTGTGTCCTGTGTACGCTGGGAGTAGGATTTTTGATGCTGTTGTTAAGTCACTTCGAGTTTGTTCAGACTATAGTGACCTTATCTACAACAGAATGAAAATGCCTAGTCCTGCGCCATCCTTACAATCTTTGCTATGCTTGAGCTTGTTCTTGCAGCCACTGTGTCAGTTCATCCCATTGAAGGTCTTTCTCTTTTTATCTGACCCTGCATTTTACCAAGCATGATGCACTTTTCCAGGACTAATCCCTTCTAATAATATATTCAAAGTACTCAGGATGAAGTCTCAACCTTCTTGCTTCTAAGAAACATTCTGGCTGTACTTATTCCAAGGCAGATTCATTCCTTCTTCTGGAAGTCCATGGTGTATTCAATATTCTTTGCCAACACCATAATTCAAAGGTGTCACTTATTCTTCAGTCTTCTTTATTCACTGTTCAGCTTTTGCATGCATATGAGGCAACTGAAAATACCATGGCTTGGGTCAAGTGAACCTTAGTCCTCAAAGTGACAACGTTGTTATCAACACTTTAAAGAGGTCTTTTGCAGCAGATTTCCCAGAGGCAATAAGTTGCCTGACTTCTTGATTGTTGCTTCCACAGGCATTGACTGTGGATCCATGTAAAATGAAATCCTTGACAACCTCAATCTTTTTTCTGTTTATTTTGATGTTGCTTATTGGTCCAGTTGTGAGGATTTTTGTTCTCTTTATTTTGAAGTGCAATCCACACTGAAGGCTGTACTCTTTGACCTTCATCAGTGGTGCTTCAAGTCCTCTTCACTTTCAGCAAACAAGACTGTATCATCTGCTTATTGCAGGTTGCTAATGAGTGTTGTTCCAACCCTGATGTCGTGTTCTTCTTCATATAGTACAACTTCTTGGATTATTTGCTCAACATACAGATTAAATAAGCATGGTGAAATGATACAAATCTGACACACATTGTTCCTGACTTTAAACCATGCAGTATCTTCTTCTTTTGTTTGAACAACTGCCTCTTGGTCTACGTACAGGTTCCTCAAGAGCACACATAAGTGTTCTAGAATTTCCATTCTTCACAATGATATCCATAGTTTGTTATAATCCAAACAGTCAAATGCTTTGCATAGTCAATGAAACACAACTAAACATCTTTCTGGTATTCTCTGCTTTCAGCCAAGATCCATCTCACATCAGTAAAGATATCCTTCATTCTGCATCCTCTTCCAAATGAAGCTTGAATTTCTGGCAGTTCTCTTTCAATGTACTGCTACAACTGCTTTCGAATGATCTTCAGCAAAATTTTACTTGTGTGTGATAATAATGAAATGGTACTATAATTTCTGACCTGTTGGATCACCTTTTTTTGGAATAGGCACAAATATGGATCTCTCTTCCAGTCTGTTGGCCAGGTAGCTATTTTCCAAATTTCTTGACATAGATAAGTGAGCACTTCTAGTGCTGCTTCTGTTTGCTGAAGCACCTCAGTTGGCATTCCATCAGCTTCTGGAATCTTGTTTTTCACCATTACCTTCAGTGCAGGTTGGACTTCTTTCAGTACTATTGGTTCTTGATCATATGCTACCTCTTGAATGGTTGAATGTCAACCAATTCTTTTTGCTACAGTGACTGTGTGTATTCCTTCCATCTTCTTTTGATGCTTCCTGTGTCCTTCAATATTTTTCAACATTTCATTATAATTCTTTAGTTTATCTTCTCGAGCCGCCCTTTGAAATCTTCTGTTCAGCTTCTTCATCATTTCTTTTGTTCTCTTTAGCTACTTTACATTGAAGAGCAAGATTCAATCTCTTCTGACATCCATATTGGTTTTTTTTCTTCTTTCTTCTTTTTTTAATGGCCTTTTGCTTTCTTCATGTATGATGTCCTTCATATCATTCCACAGCTCGTCTTGTCTTCTGTCATTAGTGTGCAATACATCAATTCTATTCTTGAAGTGGTCTCTACATTCAGGTGGAATACACACAAGGTCGTATTTTGGCTCTTGTGGTCTTGCTCTGATTTTTTTCAGCTTCATCTTAAACTTGCAATTGATGGTCTGTTCCACAGTCAGCCCCTAGTCTTGTTCTGACTGATGATATTGAGTTCCTCCATCCTCTCTGTCCACAGATGTAGTCTACTTGACTCCTGTGTATTCCATATGGCAAGGACCTCAAGTATAGTTGTCGTTTATGTTGTTGGAAAAAGGTATTTGTAATGAAGAAGTCGTTGGTTTTGCCAAATTCTGTCTTGTGATCTCCTGATTCGTTTCTATACCAACTTCTATTTTCCACCTACTGATCCTTCTTCTTTGTTTCCGATTTTTGCATTTTGATCACCATTAATTATCAGTGTATCTTGATTGCTTGTTTGATCTATTTTAGACTGGTCATGGAAGGGTTTTAATAAATGTTACAGAATTATGTTAAAATCATGATAACAAAAAACAAGCCTATTGTTGTTGAGCTGATTCCGACTCACAGTGACCCTGTAAGACACAGTAGAACTGCCCCATAGGGTTTCCAAGGATTGGCTGACAGATTTGATCTGCCCACATTTTGCTTAACAGCTGAACACTTATCCACTGTGCCACTATGGCTCCAAAATCATGACAGATACCTCAATAGATAGATAGCAGCTAGCGAGTTGACTCTGACGCGTGGTGACATTATGTACCCTGGAATGAAATGTTGCAGGGTCTTATGTCATCCTCAAAATTGCCTGGCATGTTTGAGTTTATCTTTGCAGTTATTGTCCAGTCCATCACACCAAAGGTCTCCCTCACCCTCACTGGTCTTCTATGTCACCAAATATGATGTCCTCCTCTAGCAACTGATCTGTCTCGATGATAATTGAACACACAAGAGAGTCGAACAATCTTCTGTTCTAGTTCTTGGGTTTTCATTGTGATATATTCAGAAGTAGATCACTAGGCCTTTCCTCCTAGTCTTCCTAGTCTGAAAGTTGTGCTGAAACCTGTCCACTATGGCTCACCCTGCTCTTATTTGAAATACTGGTAGCATAGCTTCCAGGATCAAAGCATCATGCAAGCCACCATGGTACAACAGATTGACAGAAGGCGAAAAAGCATCAAAGCTCTACCTAAAATGACCCTCCTTATTCCAAACTTCTCATATAACATACTATTTTTTTAACAATTTGTTTAACATTGTGGGCTCTTAATTCAGACTGTCAGTGCTTGAATCTGTCAATTATTAGCTGCTTCACTTTGAATTCTTAACATCTCTGTTTCTCAGATTTTATCTGAAAAAATAGGGACAAAATCACACGAGGATGTTGTGAAGATTAAATAATGTAATTCATTCAAAAGATTTATTAAATCACATGATAAATGCTCAGTAAAATGCATCATCCGTATAAGGTCATTTCTTCATATGTAAGAAGAAAAAAAGGAGAAAAAAATGAAAGAAATATGAAGAAAGAAATCAATAAATACTTTATACTTTTAAATGCATTATTTGGTTAATAAAGCAACTTATTTTGGAGTAAAATATATTTTAAAATTTAATTTGCATTTAATTACTTATTGGCTATCTTTATAACATGCTTTCTATATGTATCCTCTGCTAAACTTTCTCCATTTGCTATAGCTGCTTTCTATCATTTTTTTGCCAGTTTACAGTCATGAAACTTTAATTGAAATCCTGCCATTTTTCTCTATCTGACCAATACCTCAGAACTTTTCTGTGTGTAACATGGTAGCGATGAATATTCTGAATTTTACTAAGAACATACTTAAAATTCAACTTGGATGCACACTTCACAAATTCAGTTGGCAGTCTTTGTAGGTGGAAAGGTCTATAAAATGGTTTCATTCACTCTGTTTCCAAAATTTCCTATAGCGTGAAACAGAAAACTATTAAAATACACACACATACAGAATGAGACCTACTGAAATTCTCTTAGGGTAGATAGCTGCAGATAAACATGAATAATGCAAAGAAACCATCTCTGGAGCAAAATGAGCATCAAAAGATGTGAAGCCTGTTACCCCTTAGGAACAATGAACCTGTAGGTAGCCAGAAATATTCAAATTAAATTAAATCATGTTCTAATATGCAATATATTCCCTGAGAGAAATAACTGAAGAAGAATTAAATATTTCAGTCCTCTAGGATACTATTTATTATGTACCTGAATTAAACAAAAAACTTATTTATAGGATCATATATTTGTGTGTGCACATGTATGCATGTAAGTGTGGATGTTTTAGTTTTTTATAGCATTATAACAAATGACCACAAATTCATTATCTTACAGTCATGTAGGTCAGAAGTGCCTTCCACAAGACCCAAATAAGATGTCAGCAAGACTATGTTTCTTAGTTGAAACTCTACGGGAAAATTTGCATCAAGGCTCATACTGGTTGTTACCAGAATTCAGTTCCATGCAGTATAGGATTGAGGTACCTTTTTTCTTGCTGTCTGTTGGTTATGGAGAGTTCTCATTTCTTAGAGGCTGCTGCATTCCTTTTCTCCATCTTTAAAGCCAGCAGTAACAAGTCAAGTCCTTCTCACACTTCAAATTTGTCTGACACCACCCAACCCACCTACTCCCATTGAACTTATCTCCTTCACCTCCTCTTCTTCTGCTGTGTATACTTGTTCTCATCTGTCCTCTTCTTCCTCTTTGAAAATCTGATGTGAATGAGCCCATCTGGAAATTGAGGCTAATTACCCTATCTTATAAATTTAATTCTATCGGCAAACTCTCTTTTGCCTTAGAAGGCACATATTCACAGGCATAACAACAGGAGGTGGAGGTCCTGGGGGCCAAAATTCTGCCTACCACTGAGGATGAATGTTCATATTTTATATGAATATTCGAAACATATTTTATTAAGAGTGAATTATATGGCAGGCAAAGTGCTAAAGATTTGATACTAAAATGATTTAATCCTCACAGTGGACATACTAAGTTTGAGTAAGTATTCTTACAAACATTTTATAGGTGTGTTAATTTAATGATTAAGTAACTTGTTCAATAACACAAAATTAGGTGAAGCTCAGCCTGTATTTGAACCTAGAGGTACCTGGCAGCAAAGTTCAGACATCTAACTACCGTGCTTTTTATTAAAGTGTGGACAAAAGAAATACATGCACATTCTGAGAGGTTAGCTCAGAACCATTCGTGAAATAATGAATTGATTGTTGAATTAACTTGGAATATATCATATATACATAATGCTAAATGTAGGGCAGTAATGATTATAATTGCATACACACAGAGAGAGATTACGTTGCTGCCTAAAGCTCTTATTTTAGAAAAAAAAATTTGTTATTTTCAAAACAGTTGTATAAATTAATCATTAAATTGTTGTAATTTGATCTAATTTTAAAGGTTTTACAACCCATTCAAGTATACTTCTTAAATTTGTAAACCTAGTGAAGTATATTGAACTACGCAGGAAGCATCAAAAGAAGACTGAAGGAAGACACAGAGTCACTGCACCAAAATGATTTGGTCGAGGTTCAACCATTTCAGGAGGTAGCATATGATCAAAAACTAATGGTAGTGAAGGAAGGAGTCTAAGCTGCACTGAAGGCATTGGTGAAAAGGAAGACTCCAGGAACTGATGAAATAACAGTTGAGGTGTTTCAACAAATGCATGCAGCACTGGAGGAGCTTACTTGTCTATGCCAAGAAAGTTGAAAGATACCTACCTGGCCAACCGACTGTAAGAGATCCATATTTGTGCCAATTCCAAAGAAAGGTGATCTAACAGAAAGGGGAAATTATCTAACGATATCATTTAATATCACAGGCAAGTACAATTTTGCTGAAGATAATTAGAAAGTGATTGCAGCAGTACATCAACAGGGAAATTCAAGCCAGACTCAGAAGAGGATGTGGAATAAGGGATATCATTGCTGATGTCAGATGTGGCTTGTTTGAAAGATGGTTAACTGTATTTTACTGACTAAGCAAAGGCATTTGACTGTGTAGATCATAAGAAATTATTGACAACATTGCTAAGAATGGGAATTCCAGAACACTCAGTTTTGCTCATGAGGAACCTGTACATAGACCAAGAGGCAAACTTTCAAACAGAACCAGGGGATACTGCATGGTATCAAATCAGAAAAGGTGTGTGTCAGGGATGTATTCTTTCACCATATTTATTCAGTCTGTGTGCTGAGCAAATAATCTGAGAAACTGGACTATATGAAGAAGAATGTAGCATCAGAATTGGAGGAAGACTCATTAACAAACTGTGATACACAGATGACACAACTTTGCTTGCTGAAAGTGAAGAGGACTTGAAGCACTTACGATGAAGATCAAAGACTATAGCTTTTGGTATGGATTACACCTCAACATAAAGAAAACAAAAATCTTCACAAATGAACCAGTAAACAAGATCATGACAAATGGAGAAAAGATGAAGTTGTCAAGATTTCATATTACTTGGATCCATAATCAACACCCATGGAAGCAGCAGTCATGAAATCAAATGATGTATTGCATTGGGCAAATCTACTGAAAAAGACCTCTTTAGAGTGTTAAAAAGCAAAGACTTCACTAAGGTACAGCTGACTCAAGCCACGGTGTTTTCAGTTTCACATGCATGTGAAAGCGGGACAATGAATAAAGAAGATTAAAGCAGAGTTGATGCCTTTGAAATATGGTGTTGGTGAAGAATACTGAATATACTATGGACTGCCATAAGAAGGAATAAATCTGTCTTGGAAGAAGTACAGCTATAATGCTCCTTAGAAGCGAGGATGGCTGGATTGCTTCTCACATACTTTGGACAGGTTATCAGGAGGGACCAGTCCTTGGAGACACAGTCCCTGCATCATACTTTGTAAAGTAGAAGGTGAGTGAAAAAGAAGAAGACCCTCAGTGAGATGGATTGACACAGTGGCTACAACAACACAGTGGCTCAAACATATCAACAATTTTGAGGATGGCTCAGAACTAGGGATTGTTTCATTCTCTATGAGTCTTGATGGTGCTAACAACAACAAAGGTGAAGCATAAATCTAAAATGCAAAGAAACTTTATAATTTTCTACTTTTAAGTTTTACTTTCTGATATTCCATACCTATGGTTCTGTTGTTCCCTTGGACTAGCACATTAAAATAGAAATTTCATTGGAAAAATAGTAAATTTTTGGGAGTTGCTTTACTATCTTTTGCAATTATGCATTCTCTTTATGTCACCAAGAGCAAATTATTCTTTTATTATCTAGCATTTGTCTATTCATTTTAGATAATACCCATTCATGATCATGGAATCTTTTGCATGAACCCACGGAAAATTAGATATTTACATAATTTATTCTCCAGTAAATTGTGTTATTTGTCCTGTTTGATTTTATTCACTTTTATTCCTGAAAGTGTCTGAGCAAATATAGTCTCAAGCTTGTCTACCTTTGCCCTACACTTGAAATATATAGTCCCCTTTTGCTGTCAATTGTACCTATGTGTCCTATTAAAATACATAGAGGACCTTACAGCCTCACATATCCAGGAACACAGTCAACGTTTGTCATTCTTGTTACTCACAAGACAATGATATTGCTCAAGGGATGTGATAACATATCCGCTCCTTGGTTTTTCTCTGTCTGGAATTAAGCAGTTCACAGAGAAGAGTTATATTGGCTTCTAGTTGCTTGTCATCTTTGTCACATTTTTTCCCCCGGCTACATTTTTTGTGATTATGTTTTCATCATTTTCTGCTGATTATATTAGTGAGAGTCCTTTCCACAGTGACAGTTTCTATTTGACATTAACTTTAGCCATAGACCTGAGTTTGAGGATAGGGAATAAAAAATTAGGGAACGATAATGTCCTTTTATGATACATAGATTTCTCATAAATTAGAAGTCTGTAGCATAGTTCAAAATGAACTACAATTGCATATGGTGTTTAATTTGGGGATTACAAATTTATGTATGCAATTTTCAGTGAATTGATGTCAGAGAAACTTTGGGAACATATTTCCCCATTCAGTTTTGGTATTAGGCAACTAACTTTTGGTCTGCTGTTCTAAGTGTATTTATAGAGTACATTAATACTGAGTCAGCTGTAAGAGAGGCCATGTTGCTGAACCTGGCATTCCAGTTCTATACAGTGACAATGTTAAATACCCTAGATAGCATAATTCCTAGAAATTCCCTAAAAAGTTAAAGGGAAGATGTCAGAGGCTTATAGTCCAAATCCTCCAAAAGCCAAATTATTTTTAGTGGATTAAGAATTGAATTTAAATGAAATATTAGGTTTGACCATTTGAAACTGCCATTTTTTAGGTAAAAGATTTTCAAATATCAGCAATTACATGTCAGGGCAACTGTGGTAGGTAGGATTTTTGCCTCCATAATATTTGCCCATTCATGTTATTGTCATAAATATGTTACTTTACATGGCAAAAGGGACTTTGCAGATGGAATTAAAGTTGCTAATCAGTTAACCTTAACCTCAGGAAAATACCATGGGCTCAGTATAATCACATGGGGCCTTAAAATTGAAGGAGAAAGGCAGAAGTGTCAGTGAAAGAGATGCAGCAGGAAAGAAGACAGGAGACATAAGGAGTGAGAAGAACTTGAACCAGCATTGCTGGTTTTGAAGATGAAGCGGGAAAGAGCCAAGGGATGCAGATGGCCTCTGGAAGCTGGGCAGAAAGACAGTAAGTAAGCAGGACCTCTGTCCTGCAACCCTGTCAACAATCTATATGAGCCATGGAAGTGAATTCTTCTCCAGAGGAGCCAGTAAGAAACCCATCTCTGTTAACAACTTGAGTGTAGCTTGGTGAGACCCATGTCACACACTTGACATATAAAACTGTGAGATGATAGATTTGTGTTAAGTTGCTAAATTTGTGGAAATCTGTTAGGTCAGTGATAGAAAACTAACACATCAACCTTTACAATACATTCTGAAACCAAACATTTACCGCATCACTTATTTCCCTCTGCAACAATCACATAACTCATCTCCTTGCTTGTACTGTCACCACACTCAAAGCAATTTTGCATACAGTGTGCCAAATAATCACTTAAAAATATGAATCAAATGTTTTCATTCTCCTGTCTGTGATTTTCCAGTGGTTTTCCATTATAATTTTATTTAAATATGAAATCCCCTTCCCCATCTATAAAGCCTTATATTTTCCTCCAAGTCTTTTGTTCGACATGATCCAACCACAACAGCCTTCTTCCTGCTTCTCAAGCCTGCCAAGCACATTTCCCTCTCAAGAAATTATCACATGCCTATCGCATTCACTTTGCCTATAGAGCTGTCTTTACAGTGCCAACATATATTTTCTGTCTCCATATACTCAAGTTTCTATTCAGAAGTCACCTGTTCAAAGGTGCCTTTTTACATCATCTGTGTCAAATAGCACCTCTTTTCCATTATTCTGCAACTACTCATCCTGTTTTATTTTTGTTTATAGTGCTTACTGCTATCTAATATTAACAATATTTTATATTTATTATTTAAAATGTCACATTCACCAGTACAGGGGTTCGGATTTCAACACATATTCTGGGGACACACAATTCAATCCACAGCATACATATATGGAGTATTTCCTTTAATTATGTCCCGATTACCTTAATAAGGAATACCAACAGTCTTAGGTATATAGTGGTGCTATAACAGAAATACCACAAGTGGATGGCTTTAACAAAGAGAAATTTATTCTCTCACAGTCTAGGAGGTTAGAAGTCTGAATTCAAGTGCCAGCTTCAGGGGAAGGCTTCCTCTCTCTGTCAGCTCTGGGAGAAAGTCCCTGTCATCAATCTTCCTAGGTTGAGGAGCTTCTCAGTTCAGGGATACCGGGTCCAAAGGATGCACTATTCTCCTGGCTCCTGTGAGGTCCCCCGTGTTTCTCAGCTTGCTTATCTCTTTTATACCTCAAAAGAGATTGACTTAAAACACAACCTAATCTTGTAGATTGAGTCCTGCTGCATAAACATAACTGCTGCTAATTCCACCTCATTAACATCATAGAGGTAGATCTACAACACATAGGAAAATCACATTACGTGACAAAATGGTGGACTATCACATAATACTGGGAATTATGGACTAGCCAAGTTGACACATATTTTTAGGGGGACACAATTCAGTCTATAACACCAACTAATTATATTTCTAAGAAAGTTGTCTACTGAAATACCTACCAGAGTTGATATTCATCAGCTTTTTAAGATGTTAGTTTTGTTTATTTCATCCTGCCACAGCTGCATACAGCAAATATTCTAACTGACTGATTTCTGTACTCTTTTTTATTTTTATTTTTTTACTATTACATGTATACCAAGATGTTTGTAAAAATGCTTTTTGCAAGGGACAGTGTTGACATGTCATGGGGTTGTAAACCATGTCATAAAAAACAATATGTGTACTAACTGTTTAATGAGAAACTATATGTCCTGTAAACCTTCATCCAAAGTACAATAAAAGATTAAAAAATATGTTTATCAAGCAGTGGCATGTACTTTGACCAAAAACAAAAAAAAAGCTTTTTGTAAACTTGTTTGTAATAGAAAAGAAATAGAAACATTACTCACAAGAAATTGTTTAAACAAATAATGGTACATTTATATTATGAATTATATAGATATTTTAAGCTATTTATTAAATGGCTTTAAATGTATTAACAGCCATATCAATAGCGATAATAACAACTAACACTTATTGAGGACTTAGTAAGTTGTAATCTTTTCCAAATGATTTAAATCTATTACTTCATATAATTTTCATAAAGCATCTACTAGTATCTCTATTTATAGATAAGAAAACTGAAGCATAGTAATGTTGAGTAACTCGTTTGATGTCTGAAAACTAGTATTTCAAATAGGATTTGAGCCTACAGTTTTCCTAATCACAAAACTTCATATAGACTTGTATAATTATTTTAACAGTTGAATACATTACAGAAATATCAGGAAACCTATATTAATCTTACCCTAATAAAATACTGTAATTTCTTTGTATGTGGTTGTTGTTAGGTGCCATTGAGTTGGCTCCGACTCATAGCGACTTTCTCTGTTATGCGTGAGCCCTTCATTGCAACCACTGTATCAGTCTATCTCTTTGAAGGTCTTCCTCTTTTTCACTGACCCTTATTTCTTTGTATATTACCATGCAAATGGGTTTATACTTATATTACTCTTGTTTGTTCTCCTTTGTTTTAAACGTAACTTTATGTCCATTCTTGATAATGATAGTTTTTAACTGTAATTATTTTTAATTTAACCTGTCTTGCTCCTGTTAGAACCCTGATGGTGCAGTGGTTAAGAGCTCAGACTGCTAACCAAAAGATAGGCAGTTCGAATCCACTAGCCCTCCTTGGAAACTCCATGGGGCAGTTCTCCTCTGTCCTATAGGGTTACTATGAGTTGGAATTAACTCGACGGCAACAGGTTTGGGCTTTGGGATTGTGCTGCTCCTGTTATCCAACTTGCTATTTATGTGTCATGGATTGAATTGTGTCCCCCAAAAATGTGCATTATCTTGGCTGGGCCATGATTCCCAGTATTGTGTGATTATCCACCATTTTGTCATCTGATGTGATTTTCCTGTGTGTTTTAAACCCTACCTCTATGATGTTAATGAGGTAGGATTAGCGGCAGTGATGTTTAATGAGTCAGGACTCAATTTACAGGATTAGGTTGTGTTTTAAGTCAATTTCTTTCAAGATATAAAAGAGAGAAGCAAACAGAAACACATGGGGGACCTCATACCACCAAGAAAAGAGCCAGGAGAATAGCACATCCTTTGGACGCAGGGTGTCTGCACTGAGACACTCCTCTACCTGGAAAGATTCATGACAAGGATATGCCCATAGAGCTGACAGAGACAGAAAGCCTTCCCCTGGAGCAGGCACCTTGAATTTAGACTTCTAGCCTCTTAGACTGTGAGAGAATAAATTTCTCTTTGGTAAAGCTATCCACTTGTGGTAGTTCTGTTATAGCAGCAACTAAGATGTTATGCAAATGATTTTCCTAATGCAACTTTATAAAATCAAGTTGCTGCTGTCTAGTTTCATAACACTTTCCCATAAGAGTTCCAATATTTTTTTTTTATATAGATTACCTCAGGAATCTTCATTGCTTTTTAAATTATCTACTTCAAACACCACTTTCATTTTGTTCCAAAATTTTTGTATAACTCAAACTCTATATATCTCTTTTTAAGATACATAATCTTTCCCAAATCACCTCAAGCTTACCTCTTAATTTTTGTTTTTCCCACTGTAGACTCTCTGTTCCATCCAGGCTCATTTGACTGAGTTTGCCTGCATATTACTTGCTTCTTTCCACCTGTGGCTAATTCAAGTAACAGATGGTATTTGTGAGACAGTGTTAGACATCACTGTGCATGTGATTTTTGCCTACTTGATACTCTTCTATCTCTTTCTTTAAAATCTAGCTTCTCTTTAAATTTCTCCAAGAATTTTTTTTTGTTTTTTTAAATCGGATGTTACTAACTAGTCACAAACTCTTCCTGGATGCTTCAGGCATTCATGTGTGTGGTTTTCACGTTGTATATTTGCACTTGTTTGCATTCTGTGTTGTGAGCATGTAGAGAAGGCTCAGGAGCCCATGATCTTTATGTACAACCAGTCTGTGTGCTCATTAAAAACAAAGACTTTGTCTTTTATCTTCCAACTATGACTCCTAGCACATTGTTCTATCTAGTGAACAGTCAATAAATGGTAATTGACTATTTATTGAAGTGATATTGAAATAAGAAAATAAAAAGAAGTAAAAAGAATATAATAAAATGGTATAGGGAAATAGGGTAGAAATTCAACAAGGGATGAAAGATTAGAAACTCAAAATAAAAAAGAGAGTTTAATAGAAAGGGGTGGATTACCCCATCGTGACAAGTAAATTTTCCACAGTCTGAGCTGAATTGGATTAAATATAAATTGCAAACAGATTTCTACTCCACAAGACTATTAGTCATATAATTTTACCATCTCTTATTTTGCATAAATGAAAAGTCAATCTAAATTCATAAATGGATACTGATTTCCAAATTCCAAAGCAAAAATAAAAATGGGTGTATATACACACACAGACATACTTTCTACACTTCTTTAAAAAAATATTGCTTTTTAAATATGCTTGAATGTACTTTGAGCTTGATATACTTACGTGGTGCCAAAGACAAGCTAAAATATACTAAACATTTAATTTAGAGGCTAATTTAATAACTCAGCATTCCATCTTTAGTGCTATAGATTTACATCATCAACAAAACCCTGTAGGTCACTTCATAATCAAGTAAACAAATTTTAGAATTATTTAAAACAACTAAGAACACTAGAAGTATCTGAAATATCTAGATCATTTTGTTTTTGGTGCAGAGTTTATATAATACTTATCATTACATATTTTATTAATAGAGCGATGGATGTAAAGCAAGATGAAGCAGCTTTATTGTAAAATTATTTAAAATTACATTGAATTACTGATAATCACTGTATTTGTTGTTGTTGTTGTTGTTAGGTGCCACCAAGTCAGTTCTGACTCATAGCAACCCTGTGTACAACAGAAGGAAACACTGCCTGGTCCTGGGCCATCCTCACAACTGTTGTTAGCTTAAGCCCATTGTTGCAGCCACTGTGTAAATCCATCTCATTGGGGGTCTTCCTCTTTTTCGCTGACCATCTACTTTACCAAGCATGATGTCCTTCTGTAGGGACTGATCCCTCCTGACAACTTGTCCAAAGTATGTGAGACGTAGTCTTGCCATCCTTTCTTCTAAAGGACATTCTGGTTGTACTTCTTCCAAGGCAGATTTGTTCGGTCCAAAAGAATGAAACCACAGTATAACATGTATACAATGAGATTATTATAAAAGTAAATACAGGAAACAGCTATTTCGCTAAAATAAGCAATAAGCATTTAATTTTTTCATATATCTTCCTAAAACCAGATAATGTATATTGAGAATCAGATAATTAAAATCGGCAAATGGATACGCCAGATTGTTGTTGTTGTTAGGTGCCATCCAGTAGGTCCTGACAGATAGCCATGACTGGACAAAATATTGCCTGGTCCTGTGCGAGCCTCACAAATCTTCTGTTTGACCCTTTGTTGCAGCCACTGTCTCAGTCCATCTCCTTGAGGGTCTTTCTCTTTTTGACTGATCTTCTACTCTACCAAGCATGATATCCTTCTCCAGAGACAAATTCCTCCTGATAACATGTCCAAAGTATGTAAGACAAAGTCTCACTGTCCTTGGTTCTAAGGAGCATTCTGGCTGTGCTTCTTCCAAGGCAGGTTTGTTCTTTCTACTGGCAGTACATGGTCTATTTAATATTCTTCACCAACAACTAATTCAAAGTCATCAATTCTTCTTGGTCTTCCTTATTCATTGTCTAGCTTTCACATGCATATGAGGCAATTGAAAATACCATGGCTTGTGTCAGGCACACTTTAGTCCTGAAAGTGATATAATTACTTTTTAACACTTTAAAGAGGTCTTCTGCAGCAGATTTGCACAGTGAAATATGTCCTTTGATTTCTTGATTGCTGCTTCCATGGGCATTAATTGTTGATTCATGTGAAATGAAGTTCTTGACAACATCAATATTTTCTCGTTTTATCAGATGTTTCTTATTGGTCAACTTGTGAGGATTTTTGTTTTCTCTTTGTTGCAGTGTAATCCATACAGAAGGCTCTGGCCTTTAATCTTCATGAATAAGTGCTTCAAGTCCTCTTTTCTTTCAGCAAGCAAGGTTGTTTCATCCGCATATTGCAGGTTGTTATATAAGTCTTCTTCCAGTTCTGATGCTGTGCTCTTCTTCATATAGTCCAGAGCCTTGGATAATTTGCTCAGCATACAGATTGAATAAGTATAGTGAAAGAATACAACCCTGACACACATTTTTCCTGATTGGAAATCACCCAGTATCCCCTAGTTTTGTTTGAAAGACTACATCTTGGTCTCTGTACAGATTCCTCATGAACACATGAAGTGTTCTAGAATTCCCAGTCTTCGCAATGTTATCCACAATTTGCTATGATCCACCCAGTCAAATGTCTTTGCATAGTCAATAAAACGTAGATAAATATCTGCTTTCAGTCAAGATCCATCTGATATCAGCAAGGATTTTTCTGGTTCCTACCTCCTCTTCTGAATCTGGATTGAACTTCTGGCAGTTCCTGATTGTTGTACTGCTGCAACCACTTTTGAAAGATCTTCAGCAAAATTTTACTTACTTTTTATATTAATGATATTGTTCTATAACTTCTGCATTCTGTTGGATCCCCTTTCTTTGGAATTGAAACAAATATGGATCTTTTCCAGTCAGTTGGCCAGGTAGCTGTCTTCCAAATTTCTTAGCATATACGAGTAAGCGCTTCCAATGTTACATCCCTTTGTTGAAGCATCTTGGTATTCTGTCAATTCCTAGAGCCTTGTTTGTCACCAATACCTTCAGGGCAGCTTGGACTTCTTCCGTGAATATGATCAGTTCTTGGTCATATGCTACCTCCTGAAATGGTTAAACATCGATCAATTCTTTTTGATACAGAGTCTGTGTATTCTTTCCATCTTTTTATTTTTTTTAAATTGTACTTTAGATGAAGGTTTACAGAACAAATAGTTTCTCATTAAACAGTTAGTACATGTATTGTTTTATGAATGCTTAACAACCAACGATGTGTCAGCACTGTCCCTTCTCAATCTTGGGTTCCCTATTGCCAGCTTTCCTGTCCTCAACTGCCATCTATACCTTGTCCCTGGGCTGCTGTGCCCCTTTAGTCATATTTTGTTTTATGAGGTCCTCTTATCTTTGCCTGATTTGTGAACTTTGGGAGTGACTACATTACTGACCTAAAAAGGTGTCTGGGGTCCGTACTCTCAGGGTTTCTCCAGTCTCTGTCAGGCCAGTAAGTCTGGTCTTTTTTTGTGAGTTAGAATTTTGTTCAACATTTTTCTCTAGCTCTCTCTGTAACCCCCTGTTGTGATCCCTGTTAGAGTGGTCAGTGGTGGTAGCCGGGCACCATCTGGTTGTACTGGACTCAGTCTGATGGAGGCCATGGTAGTTGTGGTACATTAGTCCTTCGGACTAACCTTTACCTTGTATCTTGTTTTCTTCATTCTCCCTTTCTCCTGAAGGTGTGGGATCAGTGGAGTATCTTAGATGGCTGCTCACAGGCTTTTAAGACCACAGACACTACTCACCAAGGTAGAATGTAGAACATTGTCTTTATAAACTGTGTTATGCCAATTGAGCTAGATATATCTCAGGACCATGGTCCCCACAGCCCTCCGCCCAGCAGTTTGGTCCCTCAGAGAGTTTGGATGTGTCTATGGAGCTTCCACGACCTTTCCTTATATAATTTGTACTGGCTTCCCCAGTACTGTGTACTGTCTCACCCTTCACCAAAGTTACCGCTTATCTATTGTCCATTTAATATCCCCCCCACCCCTCCCATCCCTCATAAACTTTTTAATGAGTTTTTACATTAGTGGTCTCAAACAATATTTGTCCTTTATGATGGACATATTTCACTCAGCATAATGTCCTCCAGTTTCATCCATGTTATGAGATGCTTCACAGATTCATCATTGTTCTTTATCAATGCATAGTACTCCATTGGGTGTATGTACCGTAGTTTATTTATCCATTCATCTGTTGATGGGCATCTAGGTTGCTTCCATCTTCTTGCTATTGTGAACAATGCTACCATGAACATGGGTGTGCATACGTATATTTGAGTGAAGACTCTTATTTCTCTAGGATATATTCCTAGGAGTGGGATTGCTTGATCTTATGTTACTTCTATTTCTAGCTTTCTAAGGAAATGCCATATCATTTTCGTTATTTTTTTTTTTTTAATTGTACTTCAGGTGAAGGCGTACAGAACAAATAGTTTATCATGAAACAGTAGTACACATATTGTTTTATGACACTGGTTAACAACCCCATAACATGTCAACCCTCTAACTTCTCAACCTTTGTTTTTGGTGAAAATACACATAGCCAAAGATACAACATTTCAAAAATTTCTGCATGCACAGTTCAGTGACATTGACTATGCTCTTCCAATTGTGCTCCTATTCTAACTTAAGATGAAGGCTTGCAGAACAAAGTAGTTTCTCATTTAACAGTTACTACACATGTTGCCCTTTGACAATGGTTAACAATCTCACAACACATCAACAATATCCTTACTCAACCTTGGGTTCCCTAACACCAGTTTCCCTGTCTCCTTCTGCCTTCTGGCCCTTGTCACTGGACTACTGTACGTCATTAGTCCTATTTGGTTTTATGGGGCTGTCCAGTCCCAGGCTGAATGGTGAACCT
>NW_004443970.1:294075-302502 GCF_000243295.1 Trichechus manatus latirostris | reverse complement strand
TGTTCTTTTTTCTGAGTTTTCCTCAAACAGTGTTGTATCCAAGTGTTTGTCTTCAATTCCACTGATTCTGTCTTCCACCGTTTCAAATCTGCTTCTCAGCCCTTCTATGACACCGTCCATTTCTGAAATCTTGTTGTTTATCTTTTGGATTTCTAATTGTTGTCTTTGTATAAATTCTAGTTGTGAATTTATTTTGGTATTTTGTTTCTGCATTATTTTCCTGAATTCTTTCAGTTTTTTGTCTGTATTTTCCATGAATTTGTCTATTCTTTCCTCAATTTTGTCAGCTTTTTGCCTCAGTTCTTGGAGAATTCTGAGGATTAGAGATTTGAATTCCCTATCAGGTAGTTCTAGTGCATTTTCTTCCACTGGAAAGTCATCTGGTGTTTTATTTTGGATACCTACTGGAACCATCCTGTCATGTTTTTGTAAATGTTTTGCTATTGTCTGCTGTCTTCGGCGCATTCAGTAGTTATTTTTCTCGTTTATTGATTGTAGATTTGTTTGTTTCTTCCCTTTTTTAAAAAAATTTCACTATGTCTGAGCACGCGGACTGTGTGTTCTTTGTTGCCTGCTGGTCTGTGGGCACAGTACTTTTCGCCTCCTCCAATTGGCAGGGTCAGTCACTCAGATATGGTACGGCAGGGCAGGTCTAGCTGAAGAGGAGTTACTGGGACGTGTTGTTTGTGGCACTTACTATAACCACTAGGGCGGGTTGGTAATCAGTGCAGGGCAGGTTCCAGTAGGCTGTGCCTGTGCTGCTTGGTGGTGTGATGTTAAGTGCACGGTGCAGGTACGCAGGATGTAGCAGGGAAATTGTTATGTGTGGAGCTAAGAAGGATATGGGAGAGAGGAGAGGAACAGGAGCCAAAAACATACAAACAAACAAAAAAGAATGCTAGGGGAGCTTGCCTTTGGAGTGGAGAGATGAGAGACGGTTATTTGTCTCCTGCTGGAAGCTCTGTGTAGCTGCTTTCTTGTAACCCCTGTTTGCTGGTCTCCGATAGGAATCCAAGATGGCGGATCCGCGCTGCATTAGCTGGTAGGGGACCTCTGCATGAATCTCTCCTCGCTCTCCATTCTCTGTCAGTTTTCTCATTCCATTTGGTGCTTGGCTGAGTTCTTTATCTTTTCATTTGATGTTTTAGGATTTCAGGATTGTTGTTTTCTCTGTTTGGCTTAGTTTTTCTGATCTTTGCTGTGGAGGGATGGAGTGGTGCTTCTGCCAAAAGCGCCATTTTGCCGGAAGAGTCCTGGAAGTGCCATATCATTTTCCAAAATGGTTGTACCATTTTGTATTCTCACCAGCAGTGCATAAGAGTTCCAATCTCCCTGCAGCCCCCCCAACATTTGTTATTTCCAGATTTTTGATTCGTGCCAGTAATGCTGGGGTAAGATGATATTTCATTTTGGTTTTAATTTGCATTTCTCTAATGGCTAGTGATCATGAGCATTTCCTTATGTATCTGTTGGCTGCTTGAATGTCTTCCTTGGTAAAGTGTCTGTTCATTTCCTTTGCCCATTTTTTAATTGGATTATTTGTCTTTTTTATTGTAGAGGTATTGGATTTTCTTGCAGATTATAGAGATTAGAGCTTTGTCTGACTTATAATGTCCAAAATTTTTTTCCCTGTCTGTAGGTTCTCTTTTTACTCTTTTGGTGATGTCTTTTGATGGCATAAGTATTTAATTTTTAGAAGATCCCAGTTATCTAGCTAATCTTCCAGAGTTTGTGTGTAGTAGGTTGTGGTTTGTATCCTGTTAATGCCCTGTATTAATGCCTCTAGCATTGATCCTTTTTTTTTCTTCTCTGAACTTTATAGTTTTTGGCTTTATATTTAGGTGTTTGGTCCATTTTGAATTAGTTTTTGTATATGGTGTGACGTATGGGTCCTGTTTCATTTTTTGGCAGATGGACATCCAGTTTTGCCAGCACCTAATTAAAAAGTCTGTCTTTTCCCCGTTTGATGGTCTTTGGGCCCTTGTAGAAGATCAGGTGACCATAGGTGGATGGATTTACATCTGGGTTCTCAATTGTGTTCCATTGGTCAATGTATCTGTTGTTGTACCAGTACCAGGCTGCTTTGACTATCATAAACGTATAGTGGGTTCTGAGGTCAGGTAATGCGAGTCCCCCTAATTTATTCTTCTTCAATAATGCTTTACTTATCGGGGGCTTCTTGTCTTTCCATATGAAGTTAATGATTAGTTTTTCCATCTCTTTAATGAATGTTGTTGGTTTCTGGATCAGATTTGCATTGTGTTTGTGAATTGCTTCGGGTAGAATTGTCATTTTCACAATATTGAGTCTACCTATACATGAGCATGGTATATTTTTCCGTTTATGTAGACTCCTTTGGGTTTCTTGCAGTAGTGTTTTGTAGTTTTATCTGTATAGGTCTTTTACATCCCTGGTTAGATTTATTCCTAAGTATCTTATTTTTTTAAGGGCTATTATAAATGGTATTGTTGTCCTGATTTTCTTTTCATCGTTGTCTTTATTGGTGTATAGAAATCCAACTGATTTTTTTTATGTTTATCTTGTATCGTGGTACTCTGTTGAATCTTTCTATTAGTTACAGTATTTTTTCTCATGGAGTCTTCAGGTTTTTTTTTTTTATGTATAGTATCATAACATCCACAAACAGGGACAGTTTAACTTCTTCACTACCAATTTGGATGCTCTTTATTTCTTTTTCTTGCCTTATTGCTGTAGCTAGGACCACCAGCACAGTGTTAAATAGGAGTTGTGATAAAGGGTATCCTTGTCTTGTTCCTGTTCTTAAGAGGAATGTTTTCAGCCACTCTCCATTAAGAATGATGTTGGCCATTGGTTTTGTATAGATGCCCTTTATTACGTTGAGAAATTTCCCTTCTATATCTATTTTATTGAGAGTTTTTATTAGGAATGGGTATTGGAGTTCGTTGAATGCCTTTTCTGTGTCAATTGAGATAATCTTGTGTTTCTTTTCTTTCCTTTTATTTATGTGGTCTATTAATTTGATCGATTTTCTAATGTTGAACCATCCTTGCATAGCTGGTATGAAACTTACTTGGTTGTGGTGTATTATTTTTTTAATATGATGCTCAGTTCTATTGGCTAGAATTTTGTTCAGAATTTTTGCATCTCTATTCATGAGAGATATTGGTCTGTAGTTTTCTTTTGCTGTGGCATCTTTTCCTGCTTTTGGTATCACGGTTACTCTGGATTCATAGAATGAATTCTGAAGTATGACTTCCTTTTCTATGTTCTGAAATAGTTTGTGTAGTACTGGTATAAGCTCATCTCTGAACTTTAGGTAGAATTCTCCAGTGAAATAATCTGGGCCAGGGTTTTTTGTTGTTGTTGTTGTTGGGAGTTCTTTTATTACCTTTCAATTTCTTCTCTTGTTATGGGCCTGTTCAGATTTTCAACATTACTTTTTGTTAGTTTGTGTAGGTAGTATGTTTCCAAAGATTTATCCATTTCCTCTAGGTTTTCAAATTTGTTGGAGTATAGTTTTTCATAATACTGTTTTATGATCCTTTTTATTTCACTTGGGTCTGTTGTAATGTCCCCCATTTCATTGCTTATTTGGGTTATTTGCATCTTATCCTGTTTTTCTTTTGTCAGTCTGGCCAGTGGTTTGTCAGTTTTGTAGATCCTTTCAAAGAACCAACTTTTGGTTTTGTTGATTCTTTCTATTGTTTTTCTATTCCCTATTTCATTTATTTCTGCTCTGATCTTTATTACTTCCTTTCTTCTGGTGCCTGTGGGCTTCTTTTGCTGTTCTCTTTCTATTTTTTTGCGTTCGGTAGTTAATGTTTTGATTTTGTCCCTTTCTTCTTTTTTGATGAGTGCAACTATTGCTATAAATTGTCCTCTGAGGACTGCCTTTGCTGTTTCACGAAGGTTTTGGTATGATGTGTTTTCATTCTCATTTGATTTTAGGAATTTTTTTTATTCCATTTCTGATTTCATCTATTACTCAGTGGTTTGTAAGCAGGGTGTTATTCAGTTTCCATGTAATTGATTTTTTTCCTTGCTCTTTCTGTTGTTAATTTCTACCTTGATGGTGTTGTGGTAAGAGAAGATACTTAGTATTAGCTCAGTGTTTTGGACCTTGTTGATGGTTGCTGGGTGGCCTAAGATGTAGTCTACTCTGTGGAACATTCCTTGTGCATTGGATAATAGTGTGTAATTTGCAGCTGTTTGGTGAAGTTTTCTATATATATCCATGAGGTCAAGTTAGCTGATTTTGCCCTTTAGTTCTTCTTTATCTTTGCTGAGTTTCTTTCTAGATGTTCTGTCCTTTACCAAGAGTGGTGTGTTGAAGTCTCCTACTATTAGTGTGGAATTGCCAATTTCTCTTTTCAGAGCTGTTTGAGTTTCTTTTACATATTTTGGAGCCCTGTCATTGGGTGCGTAGATGTTTATTATGGTTATGTCTTCATGATGGATCATCCCCTTGATTATTTTATAGTGTCCTTCTTTGTCTTTTATGGTGAATTTTGTTTTAAAGTCTATTTTATCTGAGATTAGTATTGCCAATCCTGCTCTTTTTTGGTAGCTATTTGCATGGTATACTTTTTTTCCATCCTTTGATTTTTAATAAATTTGCATCTTTGTTTCTAAGGTGCGTCTCGTGTACACAGCATACTAATGGATCGTTTTTTTATCCTTTCTGTCACTCTCCATATCTTTATGGGTGAATTTAAGCCATTTACATTCAGTGTGATTATTGATAGGTGTGAGTTTATTGCTGTCATTTTGTGGTCTTTTTGGTGGTGCTGATGTTTTCTCTGTTCCTCTTACTCTTCTGTGTGAATTCCTTTTTTGTGGATCTTTTTCTTCTTTTGTTTTTGTAGGTTTTCTTTTACTGAGAGTTTATTTTTTGTCTTTATTTTGATGAGTAGGTTTGTTAACTTTCTTTGTGGTTACCTTGATCTGTACCCTTATTTTCCTAGGTTTGAACTAGTCTTATTACTTGGTATTGCCTTGCTTTCCTCTCCATTAGAAGGTTCTATACCTACACTGTTTATTCCCTGTTTTATTGTTCTAATGTTGTTGTCATTTACAGATTAACGTCTCTGGTTCCCTGTTGTAATTCTTTTCGTTTTGGATAGTCCTTGGGAGTTCATTTCCTATGTTGGCATCTGGCTGATATGATCCTTCATCCTAGATTTAGCCTGTGGTCTGATGTTTATTCTTTGATCAAAAGACCCCTTTTAATAATTCTTGTAAGTTTGGTTTGGTTTTTCCATATTCCTTTAATTTCCATTTATCTGGAAGTGTCCTAATTTCATCATCATATTTGAATGAGAGTTTTGTAGGATATATTACTCTTGGCTGGCAATTTTTTTTTTCTTTCAAGTTTTTATATATGTCATCCCATTGCCTTCTTGCCTGCATGGTGTCTGCCAAATAATCTGAGCTTAGTCTTATTGTTTCTCCTCTGTATGTGACTTTTTCTTTTCCTCGAGTTGCTCTCAGGATTCTTTGTCTTTAGTTTTAGTTAGTGTATTTATGATATGCCTTGATGATTTTCTTTTAGGGGTCTATCCTATACGGAGTTCATTGTGCTTCTTGGATGTTCAGCTTTTCGTCTCTCATGATATGGGGGAAGTTTTCTGTCAGCAGTTCTTCAATGATCCTCTGTGTTTTCTGTTTACTCCCCTTGTTCTGGAACTCCGATCACTCGAAAATTTTGCTTTTGATTGTATCCCACATAATTCTCAGGGTTTCCTCATTTTTCATCATTCTTTTTTCTGATTTTTCCTCAGAGTTGTAGCCAAGTGTTTGCCTTCAAGTTCACTTATCCTCTCTTCCATCGTTTCAAAGCTGTTCCTCATCCCTTCTATGACATTGTTCATTTTTGAAACTTATTCTTTATCTTTGGGATTTCTAATTGTTGTTTTTGTATGATTTTTAGTTGTAAATTTATTTGGACATTTTCTTCTTGTATTATTTTCCTGAATTATTCCATTTTTTTTGGTCTGTATTTTCCATGAATTTGTCTGTTTTTTCCTCATTTTCATCTGCTTTTTCCTTCAACTCTTGGACAGCTGTGACTATTAGAGATTTGAATCCCCTATAAGGTAGTTCTAGTACCTTTTCTTCTACTGGAAAGTCATCTGGTGTTTTATTTTGGAAATCTACTGGACCATCTTGTCCTCTTTTTTTAATATGTTTTGATATTGTCTGCTGTCTTCGGGACATTCAGTAGTTATTTTCCTCATTTATTTTTTGTAGATTTGTTTGTTTCATCCTACTTTTTTGTTTTATTTGGTTATGTCTGAGCAGGCGGGCTGTGCGTTCTTTGTTGTTTGCTCATCTATGGGCACGATAGTTTTTGCCTCCTTCTCCAATGGGCACTGTCAGTTGCTCAGGTATGATACAATCAGGCAGGTCCCCCTGAAGGGGAGTTGCTGGGATGGGTTGTTTGTGGCATGCACTAGGGCTGACAGGGGAGGCCAAGAATCAGTGCAGGGCAGGTTCTGGTAGGCTGTGCCTGTGGTACTTGGGAGTGGGATGTTCAGCGCACAGTGCAGGTAGGAAGGAAGGAGCGGGGGAGATTGTGATGTGTGGAGCTAAGATGGGTATGTGAAAGGGGAGAGCGGGAAGAGAGGAACAGGATCTAAAAACATACATGGAAACAAACAAACAAAAATGAGTGCTAAGGGAGCTTACCATTGGAGTGGAGAGATGAGAGATGGTTATTCTGTCTCCTGTGTTCTGTCTCCTGCTGAGCACTCTGTGAAGCTGTTTCCCTGTACTTCCTGTTCGCCAATCTCCAGCAGGAGTCCTATAGGAGTCCATGCTACATTAGCTGATATAGAACCTCTGCATGTATCTCTCCTTGCTCTCTGTTCTCTATCCATTTTTTATTCCATTCGTTGCTTGGCTGAGTTCTTTATCTCTTCATTTCATGCTTAGTGTTTCAAGATTGATGTTTGTCTTTGTGTGACTTAGTTTTTTGGGTCTTTGCTGTGGAAGGACAGTGTGGTGCTTCTGTACATAGCATCATGTTGCCCAGAAGTCTCTTTCCATCTTATTTCGATGCTTCCTGAGTTGTTTAATATTTTACCCTTCGAATACATCAGTATTTCAAATCAAGTTTTGAATTTTTATTTCAGTTCTTTCAGCTTGGGAAATTTCTAGCTTGTTCTTCCCTTTTGGCTTTCTAACTCCAGGTCTCTGTGCATTACAGTATAATACTTTACTTTGTCTTCTAGAGTTGCCCTTTGAAATATTCTCTTCAGCTCTTTTACTTCATCATTTATTCCATTCACTTTAGCTACTGTACTTTCAAGAGCAACTTTCAGGGTCTCTTCTGACATCCATTTTAATCTTTTCTTTCTTTCCTGTCTTTTTAATGACCTTTTGTTTTCTTTATGTATGATGTCCTTGAAGTCATTCCATAGCTCCTCTTGTCTTTGGATATTATCATTCAAATGTCAAATTGTCAAATCTATTCTTGCGATGGTCTCTACATTTAGTTGCAATATACTGAAGGTCGTACTTTGGCTCTCATGGACTAGTTCTAGTTTTCTTCAGCTTCAACTTGAACTTGCATATGAGCAATTGATAGTCTGTTCAGCAGTAGGCCCCTGTACTTGTTCTGAGTGATCATATTGAGCTTCTCCATTGTCTCTTTCCACAGATGTAATCAATTTGATTTCTGTATAATCCATCCAGTGACATTCACATGTATAGTTGCTATTTAGGTTGTTGAAAAAAGTTATTTGCAAAATTCTATCATGTGATCTCCTGATTCATTTCTATCAACAAGATAGCATTTTCCAACTACTGATGATTCTTCTTTGTATCGAACTTTCACATTCCAATCACCAGTAAATATCAATGCATCTTGATTGCATGTTTGATCAGTTTCATACTGCAGAAATTGGTAAAAATCTTTAATTTCCTCAAATTTGGCATTAGTTTTTGGTGGGAAAATTTGAATAATATTCATAATAACTGGCTTTCCTTGTAGGTGTATGAATATTATCCTATCATTGACTGTGTTATATCTTAGGATAGATCTTAAAATGTTCTTTTCAGAAATTCTGGCAAAATGGCACTCTAGGCAGAAGCATCACGCCGTTCGTCCACAGCAAAGATCCGAAAAACTAAGCTGAACAGAGAATATGACAATCCTGAAACCCTAAAACATCAAATGAAGAGATAACAAACCAAATGGAGTGCGAAAACTGACAGAGAACAGAGAGCAAGGAGAGATTCATGCAGAGGTCCCCTAAAAGCTAACACAGCATGGATCCGAAATATTGGACTCCTATCGGAGACCAGCAAATGGAATACGAGAAAGCAGCCTCAAGGAGGGTCCAGAGGGAGACAAAAAAACCGCTCCACACATAAAAGTCTCTCTGCTGCATCCTGCCTACCTGCGCTGTGCACTTGACATCACACCACCAAGCAGCACAGGCA
>NW_004443970.1:274176-293975 GCF_000243295.1 Trichechus manatus latirostris | reverse complement strand
TGTAGTAACTGTTAAATGAGAAACTATTTTGTTCTGTAAGCCTTCATCTTAAGTGAGAATAACAGCACAAATGGAAGAACGTAGTCAATGTCACTGAACTGTGTATGTAGAAATTTTTGAAATGGTTTATCTTTGGCTATGTGCATTTTCACCAAAAAAATAGGTTGAGAAGTTAGAGGGTTGATATGTTGTGGGGTTGTTAACCAATGTCGTAAAACAACATGTGTACTACTGTTTAATGAGAAACTATTTGTTCTGTAAGCCTTCACCTGAAGTACAATTAAAAAAAAAAAAAGAAGGAAAAATATGTTCTTTTCAACAATAAATGCAACACCATTCCTCTTCATTTTGTAATTCCTGGCTTTGCAGACCATATGATTGTCCAATTCTGAATAGCCATTGCCAGGCCATTTCAGGTCAGTAATGACTAGGATATCTATCTTTATGCACTCTATTTCATTTTATATGACTTCCAATTTTCCTAGATTTATACTTCATATATTCCATGTTCAGATTATTAATGGATGTTTGTAGCTGTTTCTTCTGTTTTTGAGTTTTGCCACATCAGCAAATGAAGTTCCCAAAAGCTTTACTTTACCCACTTTATTAACTCTACTTTGCGGAGGCAGCTCTTTCCTAGTTGTATTTTGAGTTCCTTTCAAACTGAAAGACTCGTCTTCCAGAACTAATCAATGTTCAGCTACTATTCATAAGGTTTTCATAGGCCAGTTTTTTTAGAAGTAGACTACCATGTCCTTCTTCCTAATCTGTCTTTGTTTTTAAGCTCCACTGGAACCTGTCTACCATTGGTGACCCTGCTTGTATTTTAAATTCCTGCGGTATAGCTTTCATCATCACAGCAACATGAAAGTCACCACTGTACGACAATCTGTTAGACGAGTGGTAGGATATACCATAGGAAACATATAAATTAACATACTGGAAACCAATAACTGTCTAATCTTAACCTTGATCTCTTCATGCATTTTCTATTTTAATTAATTAAATAATCACTCATCTTGTCAGCCAAGCCATAAACCTAAAAGTCATCAAGACCTTTCTGTTTATTCTTTCATACTATTATTATTTTATTCTAATTATTTTTTCTACTTTTCTTTAGATTTGGTACATAGTGAGAATTAAACCAGATTTCACAACTTAAAAATGTACTGAACTAAAACTCTAAATACAGATAACTTGTTGCCATGGAGTAGACTCTAACTCATAGCAACCCCATGTGTGTCAGAGTAGAACTTTGCTCCATAGAGTTTTTAGTGGCTAATTTTTTTGGAAGTTGATCACCAGCCTTTTATTCTAAGACACCTCTGGATGGACTTGAAAATCCAATCTTTTGTTTAGCAGCCAAGGTTGATAACAGTTTGCAACACCCAGGGACTCCATCAAAACAGATAAGCTATGCTAAACTAAACCAAATCAAGTTACTTTTACACCAGTTCAGAACATAATTACAAAATTAGTCCACAGACAACCTGATTTAGCAATAATTCAACATGGACTCAAATGATTTAAAAATAAACCCACTGACCTCTATAGCAACTAGGTTACTTTACATATTCTGATCAATTCTTGCTGAGACTAATTCCAGCTCTAAAACTCACCACTATTTTCTCTGTCTCTCCCTCTTTGAGAAACCTTACAGTTCTTTTTGGTTATGTTGTAGTTTGCTGCAGTAAACTCAGCTGCCTTTTTTTTTTTTTTTTAACTAAATGTATGTTCATGGTAAGGTCCTCAGGTGACACAATTTGTTAAGAGCTTGACTACTAGCCTAAAAGTTTGTGGTTCAAATCCATCCAGAGGTGCTTTGGAAGACAGGTACCTGGCAATCGGCTTCCAAAAAGTCACAGCCTTGAAAACCTTATGAAACACAATTCTACTCTACTCTGTACACATGGGGTCACTATGAGTCAGAATTGACTGGACATCAACTAACAACGATGTTCATGGTAGCATTTGGTCAGTATTTATTTTTTCTTTTTAGTGCAAGAGAATCCTTTCCATTTTTTTATTTGTAATTCTAGTTCTCTGATAAAATGTTTCATCTTGTCATAAATTTCTTGAACCTAATAATCACATGCCTAATTAAACTCTATTCTGATGTTTCTAAAAACTAGTTCATCTGTGGATCTATTTTTATTTTCTGTGTTTTATATTTTAGTCTTGCTTCTTGGGATGCTTAGCAATTTTTATTAGATGTAAGAGGTTTTGCATGAGAATTTGTAGAGATTTTAGGTCATTTTTCTTCAGAGACAGTTTGAACAGACAGACGTATATTAGGGAGATCATTTTAATCTAATTAGGGACTGAGCTGCCTTGATGATGGTGTCTAGTTTTTGAAAAGCTCTAGCTACCTCCTGTCTTATCCTTATTCCTAGGGTGTACCTTTCCAATATTCCAACTGAGGACCTAGGGTGTACACCTCCTTCACAGCAAGTTCATAACTCCAATTTTGTCTCCTCAGTACTGTGAAACTACCCAAAACTCTGTTCTGTGTTTCAAAGGCTTTCTTCCACAATTCTTATTCTTTGTTTCTGAAGAGCTTCAAAATTTAGCAAATAACTATGAATGACATCAGAACCAACATTGAGAATCTTAGCTTAAAGCCCTGTATCTGGTGGTTCTCAAGGGCTCACCAGGAAGCTGTAGTAATTCTCAGTTCTAGTAAATGCATCAAGGAGAAAATCATAAGCGTAGTATCTATCTTCTGTATGGGATATGGACTACTAAAATACTTGAAGAATAGGGAGGAGTGAAGAAGTGAGAATAATGACCTTACTTAGGAGAGAAAAAAATAGTTTTTTAACTGTATTCTTAATATTGTCATTCAGATTAGAAGTAGTATAATTGGAGAAAATGTAAGCCGCCGCCTCATGCATCCATAGGGAAAGTGGCTTTTCTCCCTCTACTCTATATTCTCACCACAGCACCTTAAGTTGTTTTTTCGAGGAATATGTAATTTTATTGAACAGAACCTAACATTAACTTGGTATGTATTCACTTTTTGGTGGAGTAGATGTGTTACATGTCAATGCACACAATAGCAGGTTCAGTCTTATATTGTCTTGGGTGGTTATTCTCACACTGAATTGGTGGCCAATCTCAAGGCCAATTCTGGGATTATTTGTTCCAAGGAGGAAGTAAGTCAAGTTGGGTATCCCAGAACAGAAAAAAATTTCCCAGATCACTCAACAGCCCCACAGTTGCAAATCAGAAATACAGTTTGATAGGCTTTTTGTAACTTTTCACTTCCAGATTTTCTGCTTGACTAGTGGGAAAATCAGGTTAGGGCCCGTGTGCAGGTCCAGTTGTATTCAATTAAGAGACAGAAGGATATTAAACTTCGGTCACAAGTCTGAGCTGCAGTCAGTCACAAACGGGCATGTTACCAAGGGTCCTAAATTATTCAATGAATTAACATATCAGAGAACTATTAAATTGGTCCCCCAATCTGAAAATGCTCCTTCACTTATTATTATTTAGAAAATATGATTCTTAAGCTACCCACAGTTTTAATAGTTACAAGTTAAAATAACATATAAGTTATATTTATTTGTGCTTTTGCCTTGTAATAGTAGAGCTTAACTATTAGCCTTCATCAGAATCATTTGGATAGCCTGCTAATATTCGGATTCCTCAATCCACCCCCAGACTTTCTGATTTAATATGTCTGGCATAGAACCATAGAACCTACATTCCTAAAACACTCTTAAGGTGGTGTTGCTATTCCGGAAACCACACTTTGAAAACCTACTTCCCTAGGACTACCTCGTTCAAGATCAGTGGATGTTAAATGTCCTAAGTCATACAACTTATACCCCACTTGATTTTCTTACTATGAATCAGCTGTTGTCTTCCTAAACAGGGGAAGAGGTAAACAGTAGGCAAAACTTTTTGCAGAGGAATTTATCTTTGGCTCATCTACCATTTTTGGTATACTTTTCCCTACCTCAGTCTTCTTTCTCAATCCACCTATATCACACAAGGTGGATGATAAACAATTCACCATATTTTATATCTTCACTCTTCTCTTTGCCCTATCATCTGTTTTCTGTGGCAGAAGAAACTATATGTTCATGAAAATCTATTTCCATTTTCCATGGAAAGAGGGCTAAACTACATTCCCCAAGCTCCCTTGCAGTTAGGTGTGGCATGTGTTTGAGTTCTGAGCAATGAAACATGGATGTTGTAGGCAAAAGCCACCTGCAGACCTAACCCGTAAAACTCTATGGTATTTCACCAGCCTAGCCTGTAAATGAATGAATGTGTTCAGACCTATTCTTACTGTCTTGCAGAGAAAAGGGTGAATGTTGATGTAAAAATACTATATGACTAAAAAAAAAGACAAAAAGCCAAAAGGAAACATACCAAGATATTCAGCTTTTAAAATTATCAGAGAAAGACTATAAAATAAGTGTCATCAATTTGATGAAGGAAATAAAGGAAAATCTGAAGAAAAATAGAAAAAAAAGATGGAGATTTTGTCATACAAAATATAGTGAATTTTTTACCAATCAAAAAACCTAAAGAGAAAAATGGTAATTTGTAATACCTTAACATTAAGAAGTTCTCTTTTCATAAAAAAAAGAGTGAAAAGAAAGTTATACAAAGAGGGAATATATCTCCCTCCTCCAAAAGGATTTGTATGCAGAATATACAAAGAATTCTTAGTAACCAATAAGAAGAAGAAAAGAAAAAGCAATTCAATAGAAAAACAAAAACAAATGATTTGAACAGGTATTTCACTAAGAAGATATACATATTGACAATAACCATATGGAAAATGGTCACCTTCATTACTTTTGGGAAATCCAAATTAAGAGTTGTATTCAAACATTTTCATTCACTCCAGAAAAGATAAGTTGGAAAAAATAGACAATATCAAGTTTCTTCAAACATGTAACCCAACTGGAACTCTCAACACACTGCTTGTGGGAATGCAAATTGGTAAAATCACTTCAGAAAACAGTTTGTGAATTATTTTTCACTATGATCCAGTAATTCCACACTGAAATATACACTCAGCTGAAATGCTTATAGGTGTTCACCCAACAACATATCTAAGAATGGTCATTGCAGTGTTATTTGTGATAATCAGAAACTGGAAAATAAATGTCCTGGGGAGAAGGATGGATGAATAAATCATAGTATATTCCCACATAGAGGCACTACACAGCAATGAGGAAAGATTTAAACTATCATTGCATGTATCAACATTAATAAACCTCAAAATCATTGTCGAGTGAATAAACAAGACCCCCTCCAAAGAAAAATATTAAAGACTATAGACCCCTATTTATTTAAAGTTCAGAAGCAAGTAAAATTAATCTATTGTGTTATAAGTCATAAGTGGGGTGTGGGCAGTGACTGGGGGGTATAGGGGTTTCTGTAATTCTTGCAATGTATTTTACTTGATCTCTTCCTGGTTACATAAGTGTGTTTTACTTTATGGAAGTTCAACAAGCTATACATTTATGATTTGTGCATTTTCTGTATGAGTTTATACTTTATTAAAAGATCATTTAAAAATATAAAGTGCATAAATTATAAGATGAAAATAACGAGTGCTATTGTGTGCTTTCTTTTATCACCAAATTGTAGATCAACTGGTCTATCTCTGTCTTAATTCCCTTACTACTGACCCCTGCTTAAAACTCTTAAACTTTTAATGCTCAACAGCACAGCAGTTGTATCTTAATGTTTCCAATATCTCTAATTTTTTAGGTTCAATTATTTTCTAACTTCATTTTCTATGATTTGTTAAAAACATTTGTTATTATGAGTAGCAACTTGTTTTCAATCTTTCCCATTCCCTATCTTTCTTTAATGCTTTTTAATTTTCATTTCTTTCTTCCTTCATGTCTAATTTCTTCCACATAATTCTCATGGTTTCTTCCCTTAGAATTATTATAGATGACAGTCACTACCATCCTTCCATCACATCTCTCTGCTTCATTACAAATTCACAAATGACTAGGATTTTGGCAAACATTTCCTTTAAAGTCTTCAAAAATTACATTTACATATTCTTACTTAATCTACACTATCACATAGCCAACAGTTATATCTTCTTTCAGACTTAGATTTATTTCATAATCTGTCAAAATAACGTCAAGTAAACAAGCAGTTCCTAAGGAAGAGTGACGACTGCAGCTGCCAGGTTGAATTGCCACACTTCCATGAATTTGGCTATTAAAAAGAAAACTAGGTTAAAATAATTTGGATAGGTTATTATGAAGGGCACAGCAGGCAGCATAAGTTTCATGTTCACATGGGATTCTCTTTTCCTCTAAACCAACAACCAAATCCATTGCCATTGAGTTGATTACATCTCATAGAAACCCTATAGGACAGAGTAGAACTCCCTCATAATGTTTTGAAGGAGTGCCTGGTGGATTTGAACTGCTGAACTTCTGGTTACAGACAAACTCTTAACCAATATGCCACTAGGGTTTTCAAAGGGGAGCAATTAATAATGAGCCAGGTTAGAGGCTGAGTATACAATGTCACAGCTAGGATCAGTAAGCCTAGGAAACCTTCAGTCTTATAAGGGGCTGCTGTAAATTCTGCCACTCTACCCCTCTGGAAAGACACATTATCTTTATTACCCTGGAAAGTAAGCAAATCTATCCAAAGAGAGGGGGAGAGGCCTTTACTAGCCTGGAATGTGTCTCAGGACTATCTTTAATATTCTGCTCTGAAAACAAATTCATTCTCTGATCCAGAGGAAAACACTATCTATACCTTCCGAGGTTTTTTGTTACAGAAACATTATGGAAAATACAATCTGAGTCAAAAGGCATGTAGGAACACCATAAGGAATTGCTTCCCAACAAATATCTATAATAAGAACTCAATCTGAAAACCAAGATACCTCTACCAGGGAGAGAAGGAACTGACAAGTACTTATCTTGAATGACAATTGTGTACCAAGTTCAGTGGTGGTACCTTGAAATCAACCTTAGGGGAAGTATTTACACAATTTAAATCATCATATACCACAAATCAGGGCTTTCCTCCTGTCATGTATTGAATTATGTTCCCCCAAAATACCTGTCTACTTGGCTAGGTCATGATTCCCATTACTGTATGATTGTCTACCATTTTATCATCTGATGTGATTGCCCTATGTGTTGTAAATGCTATCACTATCATGTAATAAGATGGATTAGCGGCAGTTATATTGATGAGGTCTACAAAGTTAGATAGTTTCTTTTGAGATATAAAAGAGAGAAGTGAGCAGAGACATATGGGGACATCATACCACCAAGAAAGCATTGCCAGGAGCAGAGCGTGTCTTTTGGACCTGAGGTTCCTGTGCTGAGATGCACCCAGAGCAAGGGAAGACTGATGCACCACAAGGACCTTCCTCCAGTGCCGGCAGAGAGAGAAACCCTTCCCTTGGTGCTTGTCTTAGTCATCTAGTGCTGCTATGACAGAAATACCACAAGTGGATGGTTTTAACAAAGAAAAGTTTATTTCCTCACAGTTAAAGTAGGCTAAAAGTCCAAATTCAGGGCATCAACCCCAGGGGAAGCCTTTTTTTCTCTGTCGGCCTTCTTCTCTTCAGTGTTCCCCTGGACTAGGAGCTTCTCTGCGCAGGGACCCCGGTCCAAAGGATGCACTCTGCTCCCAGCACTGCTTTCTTGATGGTATGAGGTCCCCCTGTCTCTCTGCTCACTTCTCTCTTTTATATCTCAAGAGATTGCCTCAGGACACAATCCAATCTTGTAGACTGAGTCCTGCCTTACTAACACAACCGCCACCCATCTTCCCTCATTAACATCATAGAGGCAAGAATTACAACATATAGGAAAATCACACAATACCAGGAATCATGGCCCAGCCAAACTGATACACATATTTTTAGGGGGACATAATTCAATCCATGACAGAGCTGATGCCTGGAGTCTGAACCTGTAGCCTACTAGACTGGGAGAAAATAAATTTATCTTTGTTAAAGCCATCCACTTGTGGTATTTCTGTTATAGCAGCATTAGATGACTAAGACACCTCTCCACCTCCCCTACCACCACCAAAACGCCAGCGTGTCACTCAATTCTCCCTTCTGTGTTACCTTTTTCTATCACGGTTGTGATCATCATTATGGTCAGCAACCTCGCATTATTAGATTCTTAATTGTTTGAAATAATTCATCTTTTAACTCATATATAATCAATTACCCAACAATTATGGAACATCTCTCTAATATAGTCTTTCCTTTTGTCTCCTCTCCTTTAGAATTCTGTGGTTGTCCATCTCTAAAATATCAATTCTACCATGTTAAACACATTATATAAATTTATAAAAAAGAGAAATACTGAAAGTAAAAACAAAATCCCCTATGCAGAGACAATGATTATAACAACGAAACAACCGTAAACCTGTAACAGTAAAAATGCACAGCTATTATATTTTTAAATTATCTGTCATTCAAATGCATATTAAACTTTTTTTCTTTGTATGTTTATTCAAAAGTTACACCCACCCTATCCAGTTACCAAAATATTATGTAGGTTTCACCAACCACATCAAAATAGAGGCAGCATTCAGTGATCCACAAAACCACTGGATTATGTGCCTGAGAGTCTTAATTTCATCATCACACTGACTCCAATGTAACCCATCTATTATGCCTAACTCAAGGTAAATGAGGTCTTACTGAGAGGAAAAATTGGTTTCAATTCCTCAGGACTTCAAATTAAGTATATCTAAGTGAATTTTTTTGTCACAGGTTGTTCTTGATACGTAACGAACATCATAATAATTTCTTCTCATGGATTTGTAAATTTGAAATTTTTTTCACATGAATTTGACAGGATGACTCTACTTTAGGATGAGATAGCTGAGGTAGTTCTGCATTTTTCCTACAAGTCTATGGGCAAGGTGGGCCTGCTCTGCTCCGTATATGCTCATTCTGATCTCTAGGTTGAAAGGGCAGTAGGTACTTAGGGTAACTTTATCTCATAGTCATTAGAGAAGGAAGAGGGATCATATCCAGAAGCATATTTCAAGCCGTTATTTGCCTCTTGCGTTGTAATATTACATTGGCTAAACAAGTCATATGACCAAGCACCAAATTAAACAGAAGGTATACTTCTATTATACTAAGGTCTTTGTAATGGCATAGATTCAAAAAGTGATAATTAGACTATTCAATTTATTACACCTGTGATTTTGGAAACGTTATAACATATGTGAGCCTCAGTTTCCTGGTCAATAATATGGAAACCATAGGGGATTTCTGAATAGTGCCATATATATTTAAAAAATGTAAAATATGTAAAAATAATAACTAAACACCCATATGTACCTACATTCATTTTAATAAATAAACCATTACCAATATATATGAAATCTTGTTTGTGCCCCTTCCTGTTCCATACCCCTTTCTATGCCTGGATACGTGGATTTTGATTTGATAATCTAGTGTGTGTGTGTGTGTGTGTGTGTGTAAAGTATGAAAACATAAATAATCTACGGTTAAATATCAACGTTTTTGAAATTTTATAAATGTAACCATAATATGTGTATTTCTTGTAATTTGCTTTGTGTTTTCCATTCAAAATCTTATTTTTGAAATTCTTCCAGGTGGATAAATATGTCTGTTTTGAAGTTTCCATAAAAACAAGTGGCATTATTTTAGAATATGGTATCTTCTCACTCCTATTCCTGAAAGTAAATAACTTCCTCCATATCTGAGGTCTTATATCAACTATTGTCTTGCATATTTTAAGAAGCTCATTTGACACATTAAATATTCAATTAAACTGTAAATTATATGCCTGTGTGTAATGAACACATTAGGTCTTAGGCTAGGAAATTGCATCAAATAATCTCTCCAAAGTATTTTAGATTTATTGACTTATTGGTAAATATGAACATGATATTGAGACTGCCCTCTCCTATCAATACTCCAAAAAATGAGCATTCTAAGTATATATCAAATTTCTAAACCATTTTAAAATGTTGTCATGGATTGAATTGTGTCCCCCAAAAATATCTGTCAGCTTGCCTGGGTCATCATTCCCAGTATTGTATAATTGTGTACCATTTTGTAATCTGATGTGATTTCCTTATGTGTAGTAAATTCAATCACTATGATCTAATAAGATGGATTAGCAGCAGTTATACTGATGAGGTATACAAGACTGGATAGTGTCTTAAGCCAATCTCTTTTGAGATATAAGAGAGAAGCGAGCAGAGACAAATGGGAACTTCATACCATCAAGAGAGCAGTGCCGGGAGCAGAGCACCTCCTTTGGACCTGAGGTTCCTGCACTGAGATGCTCCCAGACCAAGGGAAGACTGATGACAAGGAACTTCCTCCAGAGCCGACAGAGAGAGAAGACTTTTCGTGGAGCTGATGCCCTGAATTTGGACTTGTAGCCTACTAGACTGTGAGAGAATAAACTTCTCTTTGTTAAAGCCATCCACTTGTCGTATTTCTTTTAGAGCAGCACTAGATGACTAAGGCAGTTGCCAACATCCTTGCCCTAATCACTGTATTTTGTTACACAAAAATCAAATAATAGTTGATAAAGATTTTACACTTACTAGGAGTTATTAGGAGCCCTGGTGGTAGAGTGGTTTAGAGCTTGACTGTTAACCAAAAGATTGGCAGTTCAAATCTACCAGCCTATTCTGCCCTATAGGATCTCTATGAGTTGGAAATGACTCAATGGCAACGGATATTTTAGGAGTTATTAAGTGTAAAATCTTGTGATAAAATTCAGGATGTTCTAGCTCAGAGGATCTAAGTAAAAATGGTAGAGTATTTGCCTGCTGAATGTAATTGATTTAATGAGTTTAAGTGTTGTGCTAGAAATCAATTTCGGTTAGCTAATGATTCAGATTTTAGGAGTGCATAAATATCTGATTCATTGTTGGGTTAGTAATCATATAATTCAACAGCTCATTTTTCAGATGAAGAAAGAATCATTGATTTAAACTAGTTTTGTTACATTTTTAGGACACTTTTTGAATACCAATTAAAAGGAATTAGAAAAAAAACTAAATCCAATGCGTACATGCACTTGGGCGCGCGTGCACACACACACACACACACACACAAAGAGTTGCATATCAGTGTTTTTTTTTTTTTTTTGTAGGTCAACATGAAATACAACTTTTAAATTCTCATATCAAATAAATCTCTGCAGTTTGCTCTGGTTCAGCTTTAACAATGGACTGTGAAACCACTTTGAATAAAGACACAGAAGAAGCCTCTACTTTTCATAGGTCCTTGGTAGAAAAGAGCCTTTCTCCTTAGTTTTGTTTATTTGAGGATAAACATTTTAACAACACTCCTGTAAGGATTGGGAATGAAGCTTATATAAATGCTTTTACATTTGGTGAAAGCCAAGATTGGTTAGACAAATAGGGTTCCTGTTTTTAGATGCCATCGAGTCAGTTTCAACTCATAGCAACCCTATGTACAAAAGAACAAAACACTGCCCCGCCCTGTGCCATCCTCAAAATTTTTCTTATGCTTGAGCCCATTGTTGCAGCCACTGTGTCAGTTCATCTCCTAGAGGAGCTTCCTCTTTTTTGCTGACCCTCTACTTTATCAAGCATGATGTCCTTCTCCAGGGACGGATCCCTCCTGAGAACATATCCAAAGTATGTGAGACGTAGTCTTGCCATTCTTGCTTCTAAGAAGCATTCTGGTTGTACATCTTCCAAGACAGATCTGTTCATTCTTTTGGCAGTCCATGGTATATTCAATAGTCTTTGCTGACACCAGCCTTCCTTATTCATTGTCCAGCTTTCGCATGCATATGAGGCAATTGAAAACACCATGGCTTGGGTCAGGCGTACCTTAGTCCTCAAAGTGACATCTTTCCTTCTTAACACTTTAAAGGTCTTTTGCAGCAGATTTGCCCAATGCAGTGTGTCCTTTCATTTCTTGACTACTGCTTCCATGGGTGTTGATTGTGGATCCAAGTAAAGTGAAATCCTTGACAACTTCAATCTTTTTTCCATTCATCATGATGTTGCTTATTGGTCCGGTTGTGAGGATTATTTTTTCTTTATGTTGAGGCATAATCCCTACTGAAGGCTGTGGTCTTTGATCTTCATCAGTAAGTGCTTCAAGTCCTCTTCACTTTCAGTAAGCATGGTTGTGTCATCTGCATATAAAAGATTGTTAATGAGTCCTCCTCTAATCCTGATGCCCAGTTCTTCTTCATATAGTCCAGCTTCTTGGATCATTTGATCAGGATACAGATTGAATAAGTACTGTGAAAGGATACAACCCTGACATTCACCTTTCCTAACTTTAAACCACGCAGTATCCCCTTGTTCTGTTCGAATGACTGCCTCCTTATCTATGTACGGGCTCCTCATGAGCATAATTAAGTGTTCTGGAATTCCCATTCTTCACAATGTCATCCATAATTTCTTATGATCCACACAGTAGAATGCCTTTGCATAGTCAATAAAACACAGGTAAATATTTTTCTGGTATTCTCTGCTTTCAGCCAAGGTCTATCTGACATCAGCAATGACATCCCTTTTTCCATGTCCTCTCCTGAATCTGGCTTGAATTTCTGGCCGTTCCCTGTCAACTGCTGCAACCACTTTTGAATGTTCTTCAGCAAAATTTCACTTGTGCGTGTTATTAATGATATTGTTTGATAATTTCCACATCCAGTTGGATCACCTTTTTTGGAATAAGCCTAAATATTGATCTCATCCAGTTGGTTGGCCAGGTAGCTGTCTTCCAAATTTCTTGGCATAGGTGAGTGAGCATTTCCAGTGCTGCATCTGCTTGTTGAAACATCTCAATTGGTGTTCCATCAATTCCTGGAGCCTTGTTTGTCACCAATGTCTTCAGTGCAGCTTGAACTTCTTCCTTCAGTACCATTGGTGCTTGATCATATGCAACTTCCTGAAAAGGTTGAGTGTTGACAAATTCTTTTTGGTACAGTGACTCTGTGTATTCCTTCCATCTTCTTTTGATGATTCCTGCATCTTTCTGTATTTTCCTCATAGAATTCTTCACTATGGAACTCAAGGCTTGAATTTTTTCTTCAGTTCTTTCAGCTTGAGAAATGCTGAGTGTGTTCTTCCCTTTTGGTTTTCTAACTCTAGGTCTTTGCACATATCATTACGGTACTTTTCTTTGTCTTTTTCAGCCGCCTTTTGAAATCTTCTGTTCAACTCTTTTACTTCGTCATTTTTTCCATCTGCTTTAGCTATTGGATGTTCAAGACCAGGTTTCAGAGTCTCTTCTGACATCCATTTTTGTCTTTTCTTTCTTTCCTGTCTTTTTAATGACCTCTTGCTTTCTTCATGTATGAGGTCCTTGATGTATTTCCATAACTCATCTGGTCTTTGGTCATTAGTGTTCTATGTGTCAAATCTATTCTTGAGATGGTCTTTAAATTCAGGTGGGATATACTCAAAGTCAAGGTCATACTTGGCTCTCGTGGTCTTGTTCTAATTTTCCTCAGGTTTAACTTGAATTTGCATTTGAGCAATTGATTGTCTTCCAGACTAAGGCAGACAAATAATACCTTTAATTAAATCACAATACGTCTTCAATCACTGAATCCAGGACTGCATGGGCATAAGTAGGATAAATTAATGTGTAGAAGAGATTAGAGTGTAAGAGTATAGTATAGTATATTACATTGTATATATGGAAATATTGAGGTTGAGTGTGATTTTCAGATATGTAAAACTAATGCTGTTTATGCTATCCAAATTCTCCTGTTTATTTTTCCAGTAACTAAAAATACAGTACATTTTTCTCTTTATTGATTATAACTAGAAACAACTGCATGGTATAGAAGTTCTTGTTCAAGAAAAATTCTTAAAAAGATAATAACACTTCCATTTGTGAAGTTTCTTCTAAAAATGATTTTCAAACTTAATGCAAACAAAACTCATCTGTGCATCTTGTTAAAATGAATATTTTCATTCAGGATGTTTTTGATGAGGTCCAAGATTCAGAATTTATAATTAGCTCCCATGTGAAGTAAGCAGACATGTGGAGATAGTCAACATGGCAAAAAAATGCAGGCAGACTTAAGGAGCTACAGTGACCCGGCAAAACGTCAAGACCTTCCATCATACAGCTGTAAGGAAATGAGTTCTGTCACCAACCTAAATGTTCCTGGAAGTGTAATCTTCCCAAATTGAGGCTCCTAAAAAAAGGCAGCCCAGCAAACACCTTGATTGCAATCTTTGATACCTCTGCTCAGAGGACCAAGCTAAGCCATGCTCAGATCCCTGTTCCAGTGAAACTCTGAGATAATATGTATGTGCTGTGTTACACTGCTTTGTTTGTGGTAATTGAGTGGCAATACATAACTAATACAGATCGTGATACCTGGAAGTTGGGTGTTGCTGTAATTAATACCCCAGAATGTGGGAGTGGATTTGGAATCAGGAAGAAAGAAGAGGCTAGACAAATATTAAACAGCATGACAGAGAAGGCCCAAATTACCTTCAACAGACTTGTATATGGAAATCTGGACTTAGAGGTTGCTCCCAGTGAAGGCGCAAATGGAAATGAGGAACATGTTATTGAAAACTGGAGGAAGAATATTCCTTGTTATGCAGTGGCAGAACACAGTAAAATAGCCTCTTGCAGTTATGTGGAAATCAGAATGATGAACTTGTTTATATCATTAAGAAGATTTCTAAGCAAAGTGTTGATGGTTCTACTTGGTTTCTTCTTGCTGCTTATAGTAAAATACTAGAGGAAAGAGATGAATTGGGCAAATAACTGCTAAAACAAAAATTACTAGTACGTGTTGATTTTAAAATGCACAGCCTCTCCTAATAGCAAAAAAAAATGCTAAAATTAAGATTTTGTCAGGATGCATGTTGTATAGAAAAAGCCAAGGATGCGACTGTACCATCTTATGTTAAAACCTCAGAAGATCAAAAGTTCAAGGTCATATATTTAGTCAAAAAAGGGCCCTTTTCAGAGATGAAGGGTGTGCCTCATTAATGAAATTCACAATCAAACCTTGGGTTTCTAGAAAGCTTAAGGGTGTGTCATGGATTGAATTATGTCCCCCCAAAAATGTGTGTTATCAATTTGGCTGGGCCATGATTCCCAGTACTGTGTGGTTGTTCTCCATTTTGTGACTGTAATTTTATGTTAAAGAGGATTGGAGTGGGATTGTAACACCCTTACTAAGGTCACATCCCTGATCCAATATAAAGGGAGTTTTCCTGGGTGTGGCCTGCACCATCTTTTATCTTACAAGAGATGAAAAGAAAGGGAAGTAAGCAGAGAATGGGGGACCTCATACCACCAAGGAGGCAGGGCCGGAAGCAGAGCGCATCCTTTGGACCCCAGGTTCCTGTGCAGAGAGGCTTCTAGTCCACGGGAAGATCGATGACAGCGAGGACCTTCTCCAGATTTGACAGAGATAGAAAGCCTTCCCCTGGAGCTGATGCCTTGAATTTGGACTTGTAGCCTAATAGACCGTGAGTGAATACCTTACTCATTGTTAAAGCCATCCACTTGTGGTACTTCTGTTACAGCAGCACTAGATGACCAAGACAGGGTGTTATTCCTCAGTCATCTTTGCTGAAGACAACAACAGACTCAAGCATAACAACGATTATGAGGATGGCACAGAACTGGGTAGTGTTTTGTTCTGTTGTACATTGGGTCGCTGTGAATCGAAACCAACTTGACAGCACCTAACAACAACCTATTGAAAGGATCTGTATAGGTAGCTTTTGTCCAATGAAGTAAAAGCTACTAAAATCCATGGAAGACCCTGAAACCAGTTAAGTAATTTTTTTCTTTTTCCCCACGAAAACATTGTCGGTTTGGATTTAAAAAGAAAGAGAAGAAAAAAATAAAAAATTAAAAATAAATAGATAGAAGAACAAACAAAGTACAACATAAAAAGTTGTCAGATCTTCATAATTCTACTAGCAGAAGTAGGTTGCTAAAACTACTAAGCTGCTTTCACATGCTATCTTCTACGAAAAAGAGAGACTCAGAGGGAGGGACCAAGATTCCCAAAGGCAGAGTCTAGAGCCATGGAAAATTATTATAAGCCCTTAAAAATTAATCAAGAAACTCCTAGTCTTTGCCAGGCTGGATTTCAGTGACTTCTTTTTTATAACTATCTCTTCCTGTTTTTACTGGAATATCTAATGCTGTTATCCTAGGCTTGCTCTACCATTATATGTTGGGTTTTGGAGGGGCAGATAGATTGTCTCTTTAGTTTCACAGGTCACAGGAGCTGTAATTAACTGATTATACCCAGAAGCCTCATCTATATCTACACTTGACTTATATGATGAGATTCTGCACCTTAAGGAGATGCTGTAATGACATGGAATGTTAAGCAGATACTGTAATGGGATACAACTTTTGGGAACCTTGGTACTGGGTGAATGTATTTTACTGGTAGGAGTGATGTGAATCATTGGGGATCAGAGGTAAGGCTGTGAAAGACACACTCTAAAGTTATGCCCAAGATGTAATGCCATTGTATAATTCCCTCCATCTGAATGCAGATAGAACCTGTGACTTGCTTCTAACCAGGTGAATAAAACAAAGGTTATAGGATTAACCTCCCTTGAGTATTTTATAAGACTCCATCTTGGCTGACTGGAATAAGATATGTTCTCTTGCTGGCATTGAAAAAGCAAAGTGGCATGTTGTGGAACGGGTCACATAGCAAGGAACTCTGGGCAGTCACTGCAAGTTGAGGGACTTATTCCCACATCTGCAAGAAACTATTCTGTCAACAGCCATATAAGCCTGAAGGAAGACTCTGAGCCTCAAATGAGATTATACCCTAGATAATCACCTTGTAAGGTATAGTTTGTGAGACTTGATCAAAGGATCCAGCTAACTATGCCCAAACTCCTGACCCACAGAAACTATGAGGTAATAAATGTTTTGTTTTAAGTCACTAAGTTTATGAATAGTCATGCAGCAATAGAAAACTAATACATGTTGTTGGTTGCTGTCAAGTTAGTTTAGATTCATGGAGAACTTATGTACAATTTAACAAAACGTTGTTCAGTCCTGCAGCATCTTCGTGATTGCTGGCATGTTTGAGTCCATTGTTGCAGCCATTGTGTAGTGCCTTCCAAGCTAAGGGGCTCATCTTCCACGTCCCTAGGGTTTTTATTGGCTAATTTATGAAAGTAGAACACCAGGCCTTTCTTCCTAGTATGTCTTAGTCTGGAAGCTCAGCTGAAAAATGTCCACTATGGGTGATCCTGCTGATATTTGAAATACCAGTGGCATAGCTCCCAGCATCATAGCATCACACAAGCCACCACAATATGACAAACTGTCAGACAGGTGGTGAATACAATACATACCTACACTGAATTAAGCATTACAACAACTCCAAAAAACTGGCATAGTTATACAGATTCACGTGGTAATGAAATGAAGTTTCTTCTAGTACACATAATGAGTTGAAACATAGATATACTTTTATAGAACCTTCCAACAGTCAACTCCTTTAAACAAACAAAAAAAAAAGAGTACCTCCTCTTGCGTCCCTGGGAGGTGCAAATGGTTACGTGCCTGGCTACTAGCTGCAAGACTGGCAGTTCAAATCTACCCAGAAGTGCCTCGGAAGACAGATCAGGTGATCTGCTTCCAAAAGGTCATAGCCTTGAAAACTTTATGGAGCTGTTCTACTCTGCACGCGTGGCGTCACCATCAGTCAGTCAGAATGGACTTGACTGCAACTAACAACAACAGCTACTCTGGCGGCATTAAAGGTTTCTTATTTCCACAAAGTATCTTCTTCCTTCTCGTCTGCTACCATTGTTTTGATAATATCCAATCATTGGAGAAATTATGTATACATGTCCTTTGAATTTTAATTTTCCTTTGAAAGTAGCTGGAACTTGGAGCATGGAGGTTTGGAGCAAGCTGGAATTATGGATAGCACTTTCTCATGTAGCCTGCATTACCTTAGGTACACTGTGGACAATCTTAAACCTGGAAAAGTTAACCGCCATTAAATTAATGTCTTCCATTTACCCAATGGTCATTCTGGAGCAAATAGAGTATGTTTATGGGGAAATGGATGAATACAGTGGTAGGAAGATGGGGAAGGGAAAACTAGTGCTTTTGCCGTGGAGCTCAAATTACAGAAGGCCTTCAATTTAGAAAACTGAACATTTCGGCATTTGAATGATTTTCATTTTATTTTTAATTACCGCTAATGCGTACAAGCTAGAGTTCTTCACAATGAATATATCTACGCATTGAAAAAGTCAGAGAATTTTTATTTTTTTCACTGTTTGTGAGGAATATCCTAGTCAGTTTTGAGAGACTTCAAGTTTTTAATTCTAGATAAAGACCTGACATTTGGATAGTAACTATTTATTTCTAAACTTGTGAGGGGGATAGCTATACATCTTTCTTCATTATGAGTCTCATATAGCTCATTACTATAAAGATACAACCACAGTATCCCCAAACAGCCACATCGTGCTACTTAAAGTCTTTTTTCTATCATTCTAGACAGCTACCATATAGAGAACTTATTTCATGGTGTTAAGTAGTCTAAAAATGATTCAACAATACATCAATCTTATTTTTTAAATAGAGGTCATATAAAAAAATAAAGCCAATCATTTTTATTAGTGCTTTTTTTTATATTGGTGATGGAATACGTAATTTTTTTTTTTTAATGAAAGAGATCTTTAGCTTAGTCTAACATCAAAAGTTCAAAGGCAAGAGCTTAGCTTGCTTGCCATTTATCTATTTAGTTTTCGATTCCATGAGTGTTCGATTCCATGAGGTGGTGGTATACACTAAGACTCAAGAGTGATTAAACTTCTTGATTTTATTCCTAACTGTAAAACACTGGTGTTGAACAAGATTAATAACAGATAATTATATGTATTTTACATGTATTGCCTTAATTATTAAAACAACTGTATGGGGGTAGGTACTATTTTATTTCCTACATTGTAACAAGGAAGCAGAAACTCAAATAAATGGTATGATTTACACAGTGTCATGTAGCTAATAAGTGACATTAGCTGGCATGAACTCTGGTCCATCATACTCCAAAGCCCAAGATTTTAATCACTAGGCTAAGTCTCTACTTCATGAAATACCCTTTCTCAGGCATTAGGACACTAAGTGGATTAAACCTCTTTCTGGTGAGTTTAGATCAAATACATGGCCTCCAAAGAAAAAACTGGCTTTAAAAATCACAAATTGGGCAAAATAACAATAAATGTTTTAGTGTTTAGTACTAAATAAATGAAAAAGTCATCCTTTAAATGCAGTGGGTTCCAGGATATCTGTTCAGCCTGGATTATGCAAAGGAAATAAAGCAGTAACAAGATACAGGTATGTCAATGGAGTCCCATATCAATTATAGATGAATACAAAATACATTTCTATTGTTGACTTGCTTTTAGAATGTGGCAACAAAAATAATTATAAGCTAATCAAATCACAGCCTGAAGAAATTTTCACTAGCACAGGTTAAATTTTTGTTACACCTTGTGCTAGGTATAGATATTTTCACACACAAAAAAAGGATCATGTCATGCCATTCCCAAAGCTCATTCCAATGATTATCAAGGAATGTAAAATCAAGATAACAACGTCTGAATTTGGAAAGTATGCATGTTAAAGACTGCAATGTCACTTTTTAAAAATTTTATTTATTTATTATTTTCTTTTTATTGTACTTTAGGTGAAGTTTTACAGAACAAATAGTTTCTCATTAAAAAGTCAGTACACATATTATTTTATGACATTGGTTAACAACTCCACGACATGTCAACCCTCTCCCTTCTCGACCTTT
>NW_004443970.1:271809-273014 GCF_000243295.1 Trichechus manatus latirostris | reverse complement strand
TAGAGGTGTTGGATTTTCTTGTAGATTATGGATATTAGACCTTTGTCTGACTTGTACTGTTCAAAAAAATTTTTCCCAGTCTGGAGGTTCTGTTTTTACTTTTTTGGTGAAGTCTTTTGAAGAGCATAGGTGTTTGATTTTTAGAAGATCCCAGTTATCTAGCTTATCGATTGGGATTTGTGCATTGATGGTTATGGTTTGTAACCTGTTAATGCCATGTATTAAGGCCTGAAGTGTTGGTCCTATTTTTTCTTCTATGAACTTTATAGTTTTAGGTTTTATATTCAGGTCTTTGATCCATTTTGAAGTAGTTTTTGTATACGGTGTGAGGTATGTTTCCTGTTTCATTTTTTGCGGATGGATATCCAGTTTTGCCAGCACCATTTGTGAAAAAGACTGTCTTTTCCCCATTTGATGGACTTTGGGCCCTTGTCGAAGATCAGCTGGCCGTAGGTGGATGGATTTACATCTGGGTTCTCAATTCTGTTCCATAGGTCAATGTAACTGTTGTTGTACCAGTGTCAGGCTGTTTTGACTACTGTAGTTGTATAGTAGGTTCTGAGGTCAGGTAGTGTGAATCCTCCAACTTTATTCTTCTTCAGTAGTGCTTTACTTATTCGGGGCTTCTTCCTTTTCCATATAAAGTTAACGATTAGTTTTTCCATCTCTATGAAGAATATTGTTGGTATTTGGATCGGATTGCATTGTATTTGTAAATTTCTTTGGGTAGAATTGTCATTTTTACAATGCTGAGTCTATTTATCCATGAGCATGGTATGTTTTTTCCTTTATGTAGATCCCTTTGGGTTTCTTGCAGTAGTGTTTTGTAGTTTTCTTTGTATAGGTCTTTTGCATCCCAGGTTAGATTTATTCTTAAGTATTTTATTTTTTATTGGCTATTATAGATGGTATTGTTTTCCTGATTTCCTTTTTGTTGTTCTCGTTATTGGTGTATAGGAATCCAACTGATTTTTGTATGTTTATCTTGTATCCTGCTACACTGCTGAATCTTTCTTATTAGTTCCAGTAGATTTCACGTGGAGTATTTAAGGTTTTGTATGTATTGTATTATATCATCCACAAACAAGGACCGTTTAACTTCTTCACTACCAATTTGGATGCCCTTTATTTCTTTTTCTTGCCTTATTGCTCTAGCTAGAACTTCCAGCACAATGTTAAATAGGAGTGGTGATAAAGGGCATCCT
>NW_004443970.1:235717-270312 GCF_000243295.1 Trichechus manatus latirostris | reverse complement strand
CCATTCTGTCACTCTCCATCTCCTTATGGGTGCATTGATTCCATTTACATTCAGTGTAATTATTGATAGTCGTGAGTTTATTGCCATCATATTTTAGTGCTTTTCTTTTGTGGTGCTGACATTTTCTTTATTCTTCTTACTCACCTGTGCTGAATTACTTTTGTTTGTGGATTTTTTTTTCATTTCTTTTGCTTATGTAGGTTTTGTTTTTACTGAGACTTTATGTTTTTCCTCTTTATTTTGATGAGTATTTTTGTTAACTTTCTTTGTGGTTACCATGAAATTTACCCTTATCTTTCTAAGTTTGAAGCAGTCTATTATTACTTGGTATCACCTTGCCTTCCTCTCCATTAAAATATTCCATACCTATACCATTTATTCCCTCTTTTATTGTTTTGATGTTCTTGTCATTTACAGACTAACTGCTCTGATTCCTTGCTGTCTTTTTTTTTTTTTTTTGGTTTTGAGTAGTCCTTGAGAGTTCATTTCCTTGATTGGTACCTGGCTGGTACAATCCTGTGTCCTAGATTCAGCCTGTGAGCTGAAGTTGTTAGTTCTCTGATCGAAGGACTCCCTTGAATAATTCTTGTAAGTTTGGTTTGGTTTTCACATAGTCCCTTAGTTTCTATTTACCTGGAAATGACCTAGTTTCACCATCATATTTGAATGAGAGTTTTGCAGGATGTGTTATTCTTGGCTGGCAAGTTTTTTTTTTTTCCCAAGGTTTTATATATGTCATCCCATTGCCTTCTTGTCTGCATGGTTTCTGCTGAATAATCTGAGCTTAATCTTATTGTTTCTCCTCTCTATGTGGCTTCTTGTTTTTCAAGAGCTGCTCTTAGTATTCTTTGTTTGTCTTTGGTTTTGGCGAGTGTGATTATGATATGCCTTGGTGATTTTCTTTTGGGTTCTATCCTATATGGGGTTCTTTGAGCTTCTTGGATGGTCAGCTTTTCAACTTCCATGACATTGGGGAAGTTTTCTGTCAGCAGTTCTTCAATAATCCTCTCTGTGTTTTCTCCCCTTGTTTTGGAACCCCGATCACTCACAAATTTTTGCTTTTGATTGTATCCCACATAATTCTCAAGGTCTCTTCATTTTTCTTTTTCTTTTTTCTGAGTTTTCCTCAAACAGAGTTGTATCCAAGTGTTTGTCTTCTATTCCACTGATTCTGTCTTCCACCTTTTCAAATCTGCTCCTCAGCCCTTCTGTGACACTGCCCATTTCTGAAATCGTGTTGTTTATCTCTTGGATTTCTAATTGTTGTTTTTGTATAATTTGTAGTTGTGAATTTATTTTGGCATTTTGTTCTTGCATTATTTTCCTGAATTCTTCCATATTTTTGTCTGAATTTTCCATGAATTTGTCTTTTTTTCCTCATTTTTGTCTGTTTTTTGCTTCAACTCTTGGATAAGTCTGAGTATTAGAGATTTGAATTCCCTGTCAGGTAGTTCTAGTGCTTTTTCTTCTACTGGAAAGTCATCTGGTGTTTCTTATTGGACGCCTACTGGAACCATCCTGTCCTGTTTTTGTAAATGTTTTGATATTGTCTGCTGACTTTGGGGCATTCAGTAGTTATTTTTCTTGTTTGTTGTTTGTAGATTTGTTTGTTTTAGCCTGTTTTTGTGTTTTATTTGGCTATTTCTGAGCAGGCAGGCTGTGTGTCCTTTGTTGTTTGCTCGTCTGTGGGCACGATTCTTTTTGCCTCCTTCTCCAATTGGCATGGTCAGTAGCTCAGATATGGTACAGCAGGGCAGGTATTGCTGAAGAGGAGTTAGTGGGATGGGTTGTTTGTGGCACTTACTGCAGCCACCAGGTGCGTTGGTAATCAGTGCAGGGCAGGTTCTGGTAGGCCATACCTGTGCTGCTTGGTGGTGTGATGTTAAGTGCATGGTGAAGGTAGACAGGATGGAGGGAGGAGATTATGATGTGTGGAGCTAAGAAGGCTATGGGAGGGAGGAGAGAGGAGAGAGGAACTGAAGCCAAAAACATACAAACACACAAAAAAAAGTGCTAGGGGAGCTTGATGTTGGAGTGGAGAGATGAGAGAGTATGAAATGGAAAAAAACAAAAAGAGGAAGAAGAAAAAAAAAGAAAAGAGGAGAAAATAACGAATAAATAAAATTAGAATGAAAAAAGAACAGCAAAGCTCCCAGGGATCCCACCGGTGCAGCTATGAGGTCTGGGAAAATTGTTCCCAGTTGTTGAAGTACAGCCTGGCTAGGAGGTGTAGAGGTATTCAGCTCCAGGTATTCAGGGGACAGGAAGAGAAGGTAGGTATAGAGAGACGAGAAACTGAGTAATGAAGAAAGACAAAAAGGGAAAAAGAGGGAAAAGAAAGCAAAACAAATTTTAAAAAAAGAACAAGAAAAAACCCCCAAAAAACAGAAAAAAAAATCAAGAAAAAATAAATGACTTATGGGATCATTCTGCATCTCTGTGAAAGCTGAGGGAGTTTGTCCCAAGCCACGTAAAACTGCCCTGCCAGAATGGGTTCCCAACTCCAGAAAAGAAAAAGAAAACAAACAAACAATTCATAAGAGACAAAAAAAAAAAAGCCCCAGGATCCACCAGGATGGCAGCACACACTGGGAAGCAATTCCACACTCAAATGGAGTGCCACAGCCCCTCAAGAAGAAGCAAAGATGGCACACGGAGCCACGTATTTGAGCGAAAGGAGGGGAACATGGTGAGAGGTAAGGAAAAAATCAAAGTAAGCAGAAAAAAACAACACCAGCAGCCAAAAAATGGCACTCAGGGAGTCGGCCATTGTGGGCGGGTGGAATCCAAGCAGCTAGAAACCATGGCCGCAGGAACCAGAGGAGGCCAAGTGGGGGTGAAGAGGGGTGGAGGGTGGGAAAGCATATATCGCCTTTTACTAGTTGTTCTGTCTCTTGCTGGAAGCTCCGTGAGGCTGCTTTCTCATACCCCCTATTTGCTGGTATGTGATACGAGTCAAGATGGCTGATCGATGCTGCATTAGCTGATAGGGGACCTCTTCATGTATGTCTCCTCACTCTCTGCTCTCTGTCAGTTTCTTATTCCATTTGGTGCTTGCCTGAGTTCTTTATCTCTTCATTTGATGTTTAGGGTTTCAGGATTGCTGTTTTCTCTGTTTGGCTTAGTTTTTTGGATCTTTGCTGCGGAGGGACGGCATGGTGCTTCTTCCTAGAGTGCCATGTTGCCAGAAGTCCTGCAATGTCACTTTTTAATATTTTGTTTGATTTTCTAAATAGTGTTTTTTTTTTTTTTTTCATTGCTATAAACAAACTCTGATTGGGAATCATCCTAGTAACCCAGACAAAATTCCACATATTTACAAATTACAACCAATTTTCTGAGAAAAAAAAAATATGTAGGAAAAGTGGGAATATTTTTTCCTTAAGAGTTTCAAAAAAAAAAAAAAGATTAATATTTTCCTTCCTGCAAACAATCCTAGAATATAACTAAGGAAGCTGTAGTAATATGCTTCTAATATATACAATAAATTGTACATACAACTGTGCTAATAAGATTTTATATGTATATGTGTAGGTATGTCTATATCTATATATAGAATGCATTTCTGCATAATAATATAATATATAATAAGATAATATAATAATCATGGTGTCATAAAATAATGAAAAAAATTAGTGAGTTATCATGCAATTTAAAGAAGTCTTGCACAAATTATATTAAGATATATTTAAAGTTATTTATATATCATCTTTTTCTTCCTCCAAAGATTAATGGAAGCTGAAAGCATTAAATGGCACTTTTGAAGACTCTGGTGTCTTTCAGCAACTCTTTAAAAATTGGGGTATTGACAGAATGAACATATAATTTTACAAGGATTTTAGAGCACACCCCAAAACTCAAAATCAAATCCATTGTGTGGAGTCAAATTTCAACTCATAGTGACCCTATAGGAAGGAGTGGAACTGCCCTATAGGGTTTCCAAGTCTGCAATGTTTTCGGTAGCAGATTGCCAAGTCTTTACTCTCTTGGAGCCTGGTGGGTATCAACCGCAGACCTTTCTGTTACCAACTGAGTGCTTAAGCACTGTGCCACCAGAGCTCCTTTAGCACACACTAAACACATCTAAATAAGTTCCTTCCATTAAGAATTAGGAACAAATCTCTCCATGCACTCCATTGCAAGTTTCTACACTATTTGTGGACTTCAAGCTCCTTGGGTTCTTCCAGAGGAGGCAGGAACTCCATATCTGAAAAACTGGTACCATACCAAGAGATTCAAACCTACTTTGGACATTATCTACATAGGTTACAAATTTTAAAATCAGAACAGAGGTAATTAAATAGACTTTACTTTTCATAATATTAAGGCAATTCTGAGTTTTTTGATTTGATGAGAAATTTTAATAAGATAATAAAAAGCATGGTAGGAAAGGGAACTAGTAAGAAATTGTGAAGAAATTTTTAATAAAAGCTATCTGTAAGTAACTTGGACATAGATATTAACATCTTGAATTTTGGAAGGAATTTTACCTTTCACTAAGATTACAAATTATCTGTAGTCCAAATACTATGCATATTATTACCCTCCTCAATGATTAGCAGAGAGTGGACATTCACTTAAAATTTCCTGATTCAATAGTCTCTTTTTCTCTTTCTTTTTGTATTGAATTATACTGTATTTATTTATATAACAACCAGGGGTGATGTTGTCTCCCAGGGGCACTTGGCAATGCCTAAGACATTTTTGATTGTCACAACTGGGTATGTGCTACAGTCAACTAATGGATAGAGGCCAAGGATGATAGAACCGCTCCGCACTCCAAAAATCCTCTGTCCAAAATGTCAACAGTGGCATAGTTGAGACACTCTGCTTTAAAAAAAGGAAAACTGTGGAATTATTTAATTGACTACAAAAGTTATAAAGAATCGATACAAAACAATTATCAGACAATGATAAAAGAGCATTTGGTTCATCAGGTATTCTTTCTCTGAATTAGACAGACAATTTCATATTAACACTGCTTGATTTCTTCAACTCTTTGAATCTGTAGTGCTGTAGATATAACAGTTCAAAAGGAAGATTAAATGTAAGGATGATGAAAATGTACTAGAAATGGAGAATACACTGGCAAATCCTTTAATTTTAGAATGACAAAACAGTTCTGATTGCTCTGATGAGAGATTAATTGAAAATTATTTGAGTAGAAAAATAAGATAATTTATTGATATGAATATGGTAATACGAATAATTTGGTATTCATAGCAATAATTTGAGTGCTGTGGCTTTTATGCTCAAAGTTTCCCATTACAATGTGAATCTAACATTTTAAATGACTTATAATGTAGTAGGATCTCATGAGTGCATGACATAGATAAACTATTCTAAGGAGTCTTTTCAGGGATTCCAAATAAAATCAGACTCAGCAAGATCAAAGCTACAGATTTGATTAGAAACATAAATAGCCGCACCCAAACTCATTTGATTTTAAACACTTGCATAATAGTACACATCCAAGAAGCACTTGTACTTATAGTCATAGTACATAAAAGATGGATGGAATTCAAAATACAGTGTTAACCATTTGTTTATCATCTCTGATATGTTTTATATAAAACTCAGAAAACATTAAGCTGACTTTTAAGATTTTATTTGAAACATATAATGGTTCAATTTTAACTGTAATTGAGATTTCTTGAAGTCAGAGATTGTGTCACTGGTTACATTCTTCTCAGTATTTAGCACAGTGCCTGGCACATAGTGGTGCTCGATAAATGTTTTTAAATTAATGATGATGGTCATACTCATTTTGTATGAGAATTGTAAAGACTCATCCACAGCTGATTATCTATTTTATATGTAATACATTTAGAGACAGCTTTGTTTCATTTCGGTCTTGGCAGTGATTGATGATTTTGTGGTCTTGCTCCTCGGTTTAGTGTAGGCCGAAGCCTCTCAGCTTGTTGCTGTTAAGCTGCCAGGTGTTGAGGTGGTCTATTAGTACAGTAAGCCAAACTGAAAGTAACAATCAAGACTTTAGTGTAAGGAAGAGGCCAAAAAGAAAAAAATGCTGACTCTCTCAATGTTGCAGATAAGAAATACAACCAGAGTTCTCCTTAAAAAGCAAGGATGGCAAAACTTCAGCTTGCGTACTTTGGATATATCATCAAGAAAGGCACATCACTAGAAAAGAACATCATGCTTTATAAAGTAGAGGGTCAACAAAAATGAAGGAAATCCTCAATGAGATTGATTGGCACAGTGGCCAAATCAATGGACTCAACATAGCGTCAATCATGAAGATGTTCAGGAACAGAGAATGTTCTGGAGTTGACTCAATGACAACTAAAAGCAACACCCTGGTTTATTCTCAGTACCTAAATTAAAAGATCGAGATGAGGATAGAGGATACATTTTGCACTCCAGATAAATTTTAGGAAAGAAATTTCCTGGGGAAAGCATTACTTATGATCTCTGAAATAAAGTTCATAGTCTGGGCCATGGACCTTCTTATTGCAGAAATTTACTGATTGTTGTTTTTGTTAGGCACCATTGAGTCAGTTCTAATACTTAGTGACCCTATGTACAACAGTATGAAACATTGCCCAGTCCTGCTTCAGCTTCACAATCATTGCTATGTTAGAGCTCATTGTAGCAGCCCCTCTGTCAATCCATCTCCTTGAGGATCTTCCTCTTTTTCACTGACCTTCTACTTTACCAAGCATTATGTACTTTTCCAGGTACTGGTCCCTTCTGATAACATGTCCAAAGTACACGAGATGAAGTCTTGCCATCTTCGCTTTCAACAAGCATTCTGGCTGTATTTCTTCCACGACAGACTTGTTCATTCTTCTGGTAGTATTTCTGTTACAGCGCCACTAGAGAACTAAGACAGTTGCAGTTTATGTTGTTGAAAAAAGATATTTGCAATAAAGAATTCGTTGATCTTACGAACTTCTATCATGAGATCTCCGATGTTGTTTCAACCACCAAGGTCATACTTTCCAACTACCAGTCCTTCTTCTTTGTTTCCAACTTTTGCATTACACTCGCCAGCAATTATCAATGCATCTTGATTGCATGTTTAATCAATTTTAGGCTGCAGAACTTGGTAAAAATCTTCAATTTCTTCAACTTTGGCCTTAGTGGTTGGTGTGTAAATTTGAATAATAGTCGTTAATATGTTTTCTATACAAATTACGTTTTTTGACTCTCTCAAAGACGGCTAAATCAAGCTGTAGACTAATCAAACTGAAAATATTTATTGTGCATTTAATGCATCATAACATTCTATCAAAAATTTCTCAGCTTCTGGGAACCAACATAATACTAATTTTTCAGACTCTTTAATTTATTATCTACCTCGCTATGCTTTAGATGAGCAATAAAACTATAATTTTATTCTAGAATGAGCTAAAATACTATTCCCATTATGACATCCTACCCAAGTATCCTGCACTCCTCTGAAATCTCATGACAGCTTGTTAACACCACCATCATGGTATTTTTCATTGTAATGTGTGTATTGGTCTCTAAAATATTGTTTCCTTTCAGTACATTCAAAATATCTGATAAAAAAAATTCCACAGAAGATATAGCCTGAGCACTTTACAAGTACAAGTTTATAAAGGAATTTTAAGTGCAAATAAATCATTTTTTTCACTTCATAGACTTGTTCATCAAAGAAACCAATGGCATGACTAAGAGATTAATTTGAAATGAATGGATACCAGGGAGTAATGTGGTCTCTAGTATTTTATCCCATCACCCATCTGTCAATTTATCATACTATGATGGCTTGCATGTTGCTATGATGCTGGAAGCTATGCCACTGGTATTTCAAAAACCAACAGAGTCACCCATGGTGGACAGGTTTCAGTAGAGCATCCAGACTAAGGCAGACTGGGTAGAAAGCTTGGCAATCTACTTCTGAAAATTAGCCAGTGAAAACCTCATAGATCACAACAGGATGTTATCTGATATAATGCTGGAAGGTGAGCCCCCTAGGTGGGAAAGCACTCCATAAAGCTGCAACAATGGACTCAAACAAATGATCATGAAGATTGTGTAGGACCAGGCAATATTCTGTTATCCATAAGGTTGCCATGAGTCAGAGTCGACACAATGACAAATAACAAAAACAATAGTGTTTTATCACCAAGGTAATGATATATTCTTGTAAAATAAAATGGAAGTAAATAAACCAGCACTAGTTTCACTGGGGAAAAAAAGGGACAAGAGAAAATGTGAAGGAAAAAATACGTTGAAGCTTTGACATAAATGCATTATTTATATAAAGATGCATAGCATTTTTTACAGAAAAGACAGTACAATGTCAAAGAAGAGCAGAAGTAGAGGGTAAAGGAGTCAGGCTTCAAAATTTCTGAAAACAGCTGCTGAGATGTATCAAGCTAGAAGAACTCCAGCTACTGCTTATGTGTGCAGTGCCAAAAGTTTCACACCCCAAGTATGTGTCACACCACTGGGTGAACACCAAAATTTTAAATATGTTTTGATGAGAAGTAAGATTCAGAGTTAAACAGAGAGAAAATGATAATCTGGTCTTTCAAAGATGTTGCAGATTTGGTATTTTGATTCTTAAATTTGGTATGACTTTCAACTTGGAGCAAGTCCTTTAAAAAGTCTAATCTTTCATACAATGAGAAAGCACACAGAGGATATGATTTTTAAAGTTTTGAAGATAAGAGAAAATTATTCTATAAATATAATAAATCTTCTAGAATTAAATTTACTATCAAAGTTACTCATTTTATTTTATTTTATTTTTATATCTGGCGGAGAGGAGGTAAAAATTTTGAATGGATATTTTATTAAAGAAGAGTTTCTTTTTGGAAAATAATTCAGTTTTAAATCATAAAATCCTGATGTTAGAACTCACATAGTTGAAACTATTTTGAATTCTTCCCTCACTGTCAGTTCTCTATTGATTTTTAAAATCTCTGAATTCTTTAGCTATTGCTAAGTGAATTGTGAGTTGGGATAGGATAAGTACGCCAGTTGGACAAACTAGACTTTTTTTTATGAACTGTATCTGTAAACTTCTGGAATAAGGAGAAGACCTCCAAAATGGATGTTAGAAGGAACTCTGAAACTAGCTCTTGAACGTAGAGTATGGGGCAGTCCTACTCTGTCCTATAGGGTCACTATGAGTCACAATCGACTCAACAGCCAAGAGTTTGTTTCTTTGTTTGTTTTTCCTTTTTTTTTTTTGGTTATATATAGGCTATTTCCTCACTACTTGAATCAGGAATGGTCATAGGACATAATTTTACCAGTGGAAGGTGGCAAGAATGATACTTATTTTCAAGTCTTAGCTTCAGACGACTTTGCTACTATCAAGTAATCAAGTAGTCACTAACAAACAAGGCTCTGCTAGGTTGGCTTGGCATACATCCAGACGTTTTGTCAGTAAGGAGCCAGCAAGCCCAAGTAGATTTAAACAGTATTTTATTTCTTATACAGCTGGCAGTTCGCAGTTTGAGTTTCATGTTCTCACGGGTTCCCCTGGCCCTCTCAGACCTATGGGAGCAATAGAGTGGACCCAGGTGAATGCTGAGCACATAGCTAATATATGTCACAGCTTTGGAACCACAAGCTTAGGAAGCTCAAGCTTAGAAAACCCACAATCTTACAAAGCGCTGCCAGCAAACTTGCCCAAAACTTGCCCCAAAGTTTGACATTGTCTTTACTATACTATGAGTTGGAACTGATTTGACAACAACAAGAACAATTGTAATAAAGAAAGCCTGGTGGTGCAGTGGTTAATAGCCCAGCTGCTAACCAAAAAATGTTGGCAGTTTGAATCCACCAGTTGCTCCTTGGAAACCCTGTGGATCAGTTCTACTCTGTCCTATAGGGCCGCTATGAGTCAGAATCTACTTGACGTCATCTGTTTTGTTTGTTCGTTTTTTTAGTTCGGTAATGTAAGAAAATCCTCCTAGAAGGGGGAGACTTTACTACTCAGCAACGTCCCCTATACAAACATTCTTAAATTGACTGTAAATGTCTAAATATTTAGAAATGTGAGATATTCACTGATAATTTTTTCTCAACAGTAACTTTTGTTCTTTCTTTCCAAAATGTTTTGATAATCATGTTTTTAAAAAAAGCCTAGTCTGGTCTCTAGAGAAGGACTCCCTGGTGGTGCAGTGTTTAAGCACTTGTGTGCTAATCCAAAGGTCTGTGGTTCGAACCCACCAGCTGCTCTGCAGGAGAAAGAAGTGGTAGTCTGCTTTCATAAAGATTTATAGCCTTTTTATAGCAGATTTATAGCAGTTTTACTCTGTCCTGTAGGGTTATGATGACTTGGAGTCAACTCAACAGCAATGGGTTTGGTTTTGGTTTAGTCTCTATGGAATGAAAGGGTGATCTAACAGTCAGGAGTCATTTCAGTTGAACACTAAAATCAAGTAGAAGAAACCCTCAGTTGAGCTCAGTACAAATTGTTGACTCACAGATTGAGAATAAATAAGAATGCCAGTTTTGAGATGATATGTTATACAGCACTAGATAACTGAAACAAGAATTTTGAGTTAAGCATCATAAAAGAAAATCTCTCAAAGCATACCTTGCTACTTTTAAGGGAAGTCATGGAAACAAGGCAATTATTAGCTTTTCTCTTAATTTCCCTCTGTATAATGATGAAATGTCCCCAGTGGGAAGGCCAATGATTCTTTTTTGAGGTAATATATTAGAAATTTTCAGAATTGGTAGCCACACAATGATCAATAATCTTCCTTTCTCTTCCCTCTCTCCTATCCTCCATCCTTCTTCATCTCCTACTTTTCTTTTCTGCTTTAAAATAATTGGAGGCTTTCAACATCGCATACTAGTTCAGGTATTCTTCCATTTTATTCAGAAAATGAGATAGTTAAGACTTTAGAATTAGGACAGTTTTTGTAAAGATACGTTTCAGAAGCTATGTGGGAAAAAAAATCGGTTGCTGCAAATAAAACGTTTTGTCTCTTCAGTATCATATTAAAGTAAATATTGCATTCTGGCATGGAAATAAGCCGCACAGTCCTCAAAGTCAGATAATGAGAGGGAAAAGATATTTATCTGCTTCTCCTTCATCTTGTTGTTGTTAACTGCCATTAAGTCTGCCCCTGACTCAAAGATCCTCACACACACGAAAGCAAAAGCTGCGGGATAGTAGGTCGTTTCCATAATTGGTAGCAGATTGGACCATTGTGATCTTTAGTGTTTTCATTATCTGATTTTTGGAAGTACATCACCATGCCTTCTTCCTACTCCATTTTAGTATGGAAGCACGGCTGACATATGTTCAGCCTCATGTTTTGTTAGGTGTTATGTACCACAGAATGAAATGCTGCTCGGTCCTGTGCCATCCTCACAATAATTGCTATGTTTCAGTCCATTGTTGCAGAGACTGTGTCAATCCGTCTTCTTAAGGACCTTCTTTGTTTTCATTGACCCTCCATTTTACCAAGCATGATGTCTTTCTCCAGGCACTGGTCTCTCCTGATAATATGTCCAAAGTACCTAAGATGAAGTCTTACCATCTTATCTTCTAAGGAGCATTGTGGCTGTACTTCTTCAAAGACAGATTTGTATGTTCTTCTGGCAGTCCACGGTATATTCAATATTCTTCGCCAACATCATAATTCAAAGGCATCAATTCTTCTTTGATCTTCCTTATTCATCATCCAGCTTTTGCATGCATATAGACAATTGAAAATACCATGGCTTGGGTCAAGCGCACCTTAGTCTTCAAGGTGACATCATTGCTTTTTAACACTTTAAAGAGGTCTTTTGCAGCAGATTTTCCCAAAGCAATATGTCATTTGATTTCTTGACTGCTGTTTCCATGGGCGTTCATTGTGGATCCAAGTAAAATTAAACCCTTGATTACTTCAAAATTTTCTCCATTTATCATGATGTTGTTTACTGGTCCAGTTGTGAGGATATTTGTTTTCTTTATGTAGAGGTGCAACCCATACTGAATGCTGTAGTCTTTGATATTCATCAGTAAGTGCTTCAAGTCCTCTCTGCTTTCAGTGACTAAGGTTGTGTCATTTGTGTATCACTGTTATTAAAGAGTCTTCCTCCAATCCTGATGTCCCATTCTCCATACACTCCATATTCTTGGATTATTTGTTCAGCATAGAGACTGAATAGTCTGTTGAAAGGAGAAAACCCTGATACACACCTTTCCTGATTTTAACCATGCAGTATACCCTTCTTCTCTTTGAACGAATGCCTCTTGGTCTATGTACAGGTTCCTCATGAGCACAGCTAAGTATTTTGGAATTCCCATTCTTTGTAGTGTTATCCATACTTTGTTATGATCCACACAGTCGAATGCCTTTGCATAGTCAATAAAATGCAAGTAAATATCTTTCTGGCATTCTCTGCTTTCAGCCACAATGCATGTGACATCAGCAATGATATCCCTTTCACTTGAATTTTTAGAAGTTCCCTGTAAATGTACTGCTGCAATCATTTTTTAGTTATCTGCAGCAAAATTTTACTTGCATGTGAAATTAATAATATTGTCTGATAATTTCCGCTGTCTGCTGGATCACATATCTTTGGAATGGGCACCAATACAGATGTCTCCCAGTGGGTTGCCCAGGTAGTTGTGTTCCAATTTTCTTGGCATGGAGAAGTGAACACTTCGAGCCTTGCATCTGTTTGTTGAAATATCTCAACTCGTATTCTGTCAATTCCTGAAGCCTTGTTTTTGAACAATGCTTTAGATACACTTGAACTTCTTCTTTAATACAATCAGTTCTTGATCATATGCTAATTCCTGTAATATTTGAACATCGACAAACTCTTTTTGGTACAATGACTCTGTATATTTCTTTCATCTTATTTTGATGCTTGCTACATTGTTCAATATTTTGTCCATAGAATCCTTCAATATCAAAATTCGAGGCTTGAATTTTTTTCTTCAGTTCTTTCAGCTTGAGAAATGCTGACTGTGTTCTTCCCTTTTGATTTTCTAACTTAAGGCCTTTATACACTTGTTTATAATATTTACTTTGTCTTCTGGAGCTGCCCATTGAAATTTTCTGTACAGCTCTTTTTTCTTTCATTTGCTTTAGCTATTCTATGTTCAAAAGCCAGTTTCAGAGTCTTTTCTGACATCCATTTTGGTCTTTTCTTTCTTTACTGTCTTTTGAATGATCTTTTTCTTTCTTCATGTATGATGCCCTTGATGTCATCCCATAACTTCTCTTTTCTTCTATGATTAGTGTTCAGTGCTTCAAATCTATTTCTGAGATAGTCTCTAAAGTCAAGTGAAATATACTCTAGGTCGTACTTTGGCTCTCATGTTTTAATTTTCTTCAGCTTCAACTTGAACTTGCTTACGTGCAGTTGATGGTCTGTTCAGCAGTATGTCTCTGGCCTTGTTCTGACTGATGATATTGAGCTTCTCCATGGTCTCTTTCCACAGATTCAGTTGATTTGATTCCTGGGTATTTCATCTAGCTAGTTCCGTGTGTATAGTTGCCATGTATGCTGTTGCAAAAAGATATTTACAATGAATAAATCATTGATTTTGCAAAATTTTATCATGCAATCTCTGGAATCCATTCTATCACCAAGGCCATATTTTCCAGCTACTGATCCTTCGCCTTTGTTCCTAACTTTCACATTCTCATCAGTAGTAATTATCAATGCATCTTGATTGCATGTTTGATAAACTTCACAATGTAGAAGTTGGTAAAAATCTTCAATTCCATCTTCTTTGACCTTGATAATTTGTCGGTAAATTTGAATAATAGTCCTATTAACTGGTCTTCCTCGTAGATGTATAGATATTATCCTATCACTGACAGAGTTGTACTTCAGGATAGATCTTGAAATGTTCTTTTTGATGATCAGCGCGACGTCATTCCTCTTCAACTTGTCACCCTGGCATAGTCGACCATATGATTGTTCAATTCAAAGGACAGTACCAGTAAATTTCATCTCACTAATGCCTAGGATATTGATCTTTACGAGTTCCATTTCATTTTTGATGGCTTCCAATTTTCCTAGATTCATAATGTGTACATCCCACTTTCCAATTATTAAAGAATGTTTGCAGCCATTTCTTCTCAGTTTCAGTCATGCGACATCAACAAATGAAGGTCTGGAAAGCTTGACTCCGTCCACCTCATTAAGGTAGACTCTACTTTGAGGAGGCAACTTTTCTCCAGTCATATTTTGAGTGACTTCCAACCTGAGGGTCTCATCTTCCAGCACAATATCAAACGTTTTTTCACTGCTATTCATAAGGTTCACTGGTCAAATTTTTTTTAGAAGTAGGTTACCAGGTCCTTCTTCCTAGTCTGTCTTAGTCTGGAAACTCCACTGAAACCTCTCCACCATGGGTGTGCCTGCTGGTATTTTAAATACCAGTGGCATAACTTCCAGAATCAGAGCAACACACAAGCCACCATAGTATAAAACACTGACCGAAGAGTGGAAGGTTCACCATGATAACAGCATGCAAACCTCCACTTACAGACGAGTACTGGCTATGCATGGGTGGGAATCAAACCCAGGTCTCCTTCATGGAAAGCCAGAAGCCTTCCACTGAACCACTACTGCCCTGCCTTCATCTTACCTATCTGTGAATAATACCACAGACCTACATTTTAGAGAAACATTGACCACAGAAGTACAAGTTATAATTGATTTTAAAGCTAAATAAAGATCAGTATTTACAGTAATCAGCATGCTATTATCTTAATGTTTAATGAGTACTGTTTTTTCCAGTTTAAAATGTTAATTTCTTTAAGTTATGCTTTTTGCAGTATTTCAAAACTTAATGTGGGAATTTACGGAGAAAATCTCATACAAATAAGTTGAGTATTAGATCCTAAGAACCAGATTTGTTACTATTAGCAGCTGTCCCTTTAATGATCATTGTCTTCCTAGTAGCCTTAGGGACAACGTTGAAAATACAGAGACAATATAATTTACTGAAACGTGAAAAATTTTTATTGATGTATGTTTAAGAGCAACCTTTCTCAACTAGAGTTTGGTCAGAGGATTAAGGCCTAAAGTAAATGATTTGAATGACCATTTTCTCAATTCTCCAAAAGCTAGTACACAGAAAGTACTAGCTTTGATGCATAGGAGAGAAATTAATTTGCTATCTATGGTGGATGCCTAGGGCACAACTCAAAATGAGAAGAAATAGCTGCAAACATCTATTAAAAATCAGAACATGAAATGTATGAAGTATGAATCTAGGAAAATTGGAAATCTTCAAAAATAAAATAGAACACATAAAGATTGATATCCTATGCACTAGTGGGCTGAAATGGATTGGTACTGGCCATTTTGAATCACACATTCATATCACTACTATGCAGGGACGAAGAATAAGGAAAACTGAAGAAAAATTGACACCTTTCAATTGTGGCATTGGCAAAGAATATTGAATATACCATGGACTGCCAAAAGAATGAACAAATCTGTCTTAGAAGAAGTACAGCAAGAATTCTCCTTAGAAACAAGGATGGTGAGACTACGTCTCACATACTTTGGACACGTTATCAGGAGGAGTCAGTCCCTCGAGAAGGACATCATGCTTGGTAAAGTAGAGGGTCAGTGAAAAAAATAAAGATCCTCAGGTAGATGGATTGACACAGTGTCTGCAACAATGGGGTCAAGCATAGCAAGGATTGTGAGGATGGCACAGGGCCAGGCAGTGTTCGTTCTGTTGCTGCGTCAGGTCGCTAGGAGTTGGAATTGACTCCACGACACCTAACAACAACAACAACAACACTGTGCAGGGAATGACAAAATAAACGGCAATGGCATCATATTAATTCTCAAAAAGAACATTTCTAGACCTATGCTGAAGTACAAACGCTGTCAGTGATAGGATAATATTCATATGCCTACCTGAAAGACCAGTTAATACGACTATTATTCAATTTAGTGCACCAACCACTAAAGACAAAAATGAAGAAATTGAAGATTTTGATCAAGTTCTATAGTCTAAAATTGGTCAAACATACAATCAAGATGCACTGATAATTACTAGTGATTGGAATGCAAAAGGTAGAAACAAGGAAGAAGGATATATAGTTGGAAAATATTGCCTAGGTGATAGAAACAACACCAGAGATTGAATGATAGAATTTTGCAAGATTATTGACTTATTCATTGCAAATAACTTTTTTTAACACATAAATTGCAACTACACAAGTGACTGCCAGATACAATACATAGGAATCAAACTAACTACATCAGGGGAAAGAGACAATGAAGAAACTCAATATCATCAGTCAGAAAAAGGCTGGAGGCCAACTGTGGAGCAGATCATCAGTAACTCATACACAAATTCAAGTCGAAGCTGAAGAAAATCTTAAAAATTCCATGAGAGCCAAAGTATGACCTTGAGTACATCCCCCCTGAATGAAGAGATCCACTCAAGAATAGATTTGATGTGCTAAACACTAATGACTGAACACCAGCTGTGTGGTGGAATGACATCTAGGACATGATATGTGAAGCAAGCAAAAGGTCATTACAAAGACAAGACAGAAAAAAAAGACAAAAATGGAAATCAGAAGAGACTCAAACTTGCTTTTGAATGTAGAGTAGCTAAAGCAAATGGAAGAAATGATCACATAAAAGAACTGAACAAAGATTTCAAAGGCAGCTTCAGTAGACAAAATAAAGTATAATGAAGTGTGAAAAGACCTGTAGTTAGAAAACCAAAAGAGAAGAACATGCTTGGCATTTCTCAGGCTGAAAGAACTGAAGAAAAATTCAAGCCTCGAATTGCAATATTGAAGGACTCTACGGGAAAAATATTGAATAACACAACAAGCGTCAAAAGGAGATGGAAGGAATACACAGGGTCACTGTACCAAAAAGAATTGGTTGATATTTAACCATTTCCAGAGGAAGCATATGATCAAGAACCGACAGGAATAAAAGAAGAAGTCCAAGCTGCACAGAAGACACTGGAGAAAAACAAAGTTCTAGGAATTGACGTAATACCAATTCAGATGTTTCAACAAATGAATGCAAGCCTGGAAGAGCTCACTAGTCTATAGCAAGAAATTTGGAAGACAGCTACCTGGCCAGCCAACTGGAAGAAATCCACATTTGTGCCCATTTCAAAGAAAGGTGATCTGTCAGAATGTGGAAATTATTGAACAGTATCATTAATATCACACACAAGTAAAAATTTGCTAAAGTTAATTCAAAAACAGTTGCAGCAATACATGTACAGGGAACTGCCAGAAATTCAAGCTGGATTCAGAAGACGACAGGGAAATAGGGATATCATTGCTGATGTCAGACGAATAGTGGCTCAAAGCAGAACACCAGAAAGATATTTACCTGTGTTTTATTGACTGTGCAAAAGCATTCGACTACGTGGATCATAAAAAATTATGGATAATGTTACAAAGAATGGGAATTCCAGAACACTTAATTGTGCTTATGTGGAACTTATACAAAGGCCAAGAGACAGTCCATTGAACAGAAGGGGATACTGTGTGGTTTAAAATCTAGAATTATGTGCATCAGGATTGTATCCTTTCACCATACATATTCAATCTGTATGCTGAGCAAATAACCTGAGAAGCTGGACTATATGATGTAGAACTGGGCTTCAGGATTGGAGGAAGAATATAAACAACTTGTGATTACAGATGACACAACATTGCTTGTTTAATGTGAAGAGGACTTGAAGAATTTACTGATGAAGATCAAACACTACAGCCTTCAGTGTGGATTACACCTCAACATAAAGAAAGCAAAATTTTTCACATCTGAACCAACAAGCAACATAATGGTAAACAGACAGAATATTGAAGTTATCAAAGATTCCATTTTGCTTGAATCCACAATCAATGCCCATGGAAGCAAAAGTCAAGAAATCAAACCCCATGTTGCTTTGGCAAATCTGCTGCCAAAGACCTCTTTAAAGTTTTCAAAAACAAAGATATAACTTTGATGACTAAGCTGTGCTTAATCCAAGCCATGGTATTTTCAATTACATCATATACATGCAAAAACTGGGCAATTAATAAGGAAGACCAAAGAACAAGTGATGTCTTTGAATTATTTTTTTGGCAAAGAATGTTGAATACACCATGCAGTACCAGAAGAACGAATAAATCTGTCTTGGAAGAAGTACAGCCAGAATACTCCTTAGAAGACAGGATTTTCAGACTTCATCTCAAGTACTTTGAACATGTTATCAAAAGGGAGCAGTCCCTGGAGAAAAACATAATGCTTGGTGAGAAAGACTCTCAGTGAAATGGATTGACACAGGGGCTGCAACAGAGTGTTCAAACTTAGCGACCATTATGAGGATGGCAAAGGACCAGGCAGGGTTTCATTCTGTTGACATAGTGTCACTGTGTGTGAGCACCAACTTGATGGCACCTAACAACAAGAACAAGGGCATTAGAGCTTAATTCTTTTAGCATAACCCCAATGAAAACGGCTGCATGAGAGTGTTCTTGGCTTTTTCTGGACACTACTTCATCCCTATGATGTTTGACATTTTATTACTATTGTAAAGGCTAATAATTTGGCTATATCTCAGGGTTCTGTATAAGTGCAGAATTCCCAAATGTGTGGATCCTGTATGATTTTTCAATGCTGTATGTACTCTTTTCTAATACTTAGTATTCTTGTGTCCAAAAAGTAAAAACTACCCTTAATTATATAAGCATACAAAACCTTTATAGATGATATATCTTTTTTTGAAACGCTTGATGTATTAAATGAAGAAAAGATAAGGATGCTTATGTAAAGCAAGTTAAAAGATACACCATCTTGTAATATAGATGTCTACACATGTTTTGCTTCATTTTTTGGATACCTGTTGCTGTTGAGATAATTTTGACTCATAGTGACCCTGTGGGAAAGAGTAGAAATGCCCAGTAAGTTTTCCAAGAAGCAGCTGCTGGATTCAAATTACTGACGTTTCAGTTAGCAGCCCAACTCTTAACCACTGTGCCACCATGGTCCCACGTTTTGGGATAGTCTTCTTTCAAGCCTAATGTAGCTTCAGTATCTCCAATAATTACATCCACTTTCATAATGTAAACCAACACCCTATTTTCAGATTCCCCAAGTCATTTCTTTGTTACTTGCTTTTGCTTCAACTCTCCCATCTGCAGTTAATTGCTGATAATTTTGTCTTTGATACCTTAGCAAAATTGTGATCATCTTCCTTTTCCAGAATTTCTTCAAGTTTTTCTACCTTAATGCCATCCTCTTAGCTGCTAATCTTGAACATCTGTATTATTCTATTTACAAACTACTGTTTTGTTTTTCTTTTTTATTGTTTTCATGCCTCTTTTTGTTTGTTTATTTGCTTGTTTTTTTAATTTTTTCTCCACTACTAAATTCATCCCTCACACATCTGTCAGTTTGTTGTATTTGGGGGCTTGCATGTTGCTACGATGTTGAAAACACCAGTATTCAAATACTAGCAGGATCACCCATGGTCTACAAGATTCAGCTGAACTTTCAGATTAAGACAGACTAGGAAGAAGGAACTGACAGTCTACTTCTGCAAAGAATTAACCAGTGAAAACCTTATGAATAGCAGAGGAACATTGTCTGATATAGTGCTGGAAGATGAACTCGAGAAGACAAAGTAAAGTATTATAATAACATGTGCAAAGACATGGACTTAGAAAACCAAAAGGGAAGAACATGCTCAGTATTTCTCAAGCTGAAAGAAATGAAGAAGAAATTCAAGCCTTGAGCTGCAATATTGAAGGATTCTACAGGAAAAATATTAAACGACAGAAGAAGCATAAAAAGAAGATGTAAGGGCAGAGCCAAGATGGTGCTATAGACAGAAGCACCAGGCCATCCCTCCACAGCAAAGACCTGAAAAACTAAGTAAAACAGAGACAAAAGTCAATCCTAGAACCCTAAGCATCAAATGGAGAGAAAGAACTCAACTAAGCACCAAATGGAATAAGAAATTGACAGAGAGAAGAGAACAAGGAGAGATATGGAGTGTAGGTCCCCTATCACCTAACACTACTCAGATTCGCCATCTTGGACTACTCAGCCACCCAGATCAGTGGACAGGGAGTATGGGAAGGCAGCTTCACGTAGCTTCCACCAGGAGACAGAGCACCCAGTAACCAGTGACACATGATTTTCCACCTCCCACCTTTCTTCCCCCTGCTTGGCCTCCACCACTTCCTGGCAGGCTGCGGTCTCTCGACCAGGGAGACACTGGCTACATGCCCCTTGGATTTGCCCTGCCCACACCTACTGGCTCCTTCAGTGCCATTTTTTTCATGCTGCTGTTGCTTTTTTGCGCTTCTTTTGGTTTCTTCTCTCTCTCTCACCTTTTTCACTTCCTTTCTCTTGAATGCCTGACTCCGTGTGCCATCTCTTCTTCTTGACAGGCTGGGAAGCACTGCTCAGCTGGGGAACCTCTTCCCCAGTCCTCACTGCCATGCCAGTGGGATCCCTGGGAGCTTTTTTTATTTTTCTTTTTTCTCTTTCTTTTTCTTTTTTCCTTTCTGTTTTCCTTAATTTCTTGGATTCTCTTCTCCACTTCGCTTCTTTTCCTGTCTCCTGAACTCCTGGTGCTGTGTGCGATCTCCACCACATCTAGATGGACTGTGTAGTGCCTAGCAACTTGGGAACCACTTCCACAGAACAAAATGCCAAGCAAGCAGTCTCCCTTGGGGATTTTGTTTTCCTTTTCTCAACTGTTTGTCTTCCACTACCATCTTTCCCTTCTTTCTCATGAACATCTGGCACCATGTGCCATCTCTGATCCTTCTAGACAGGTTGTGCAGTGCTGTGTGGATGGGGAGCCACTTCTGGTGGGCTCCCTTGGGGCATTTTTTTTCTTTCTTCTTTTTTTCTTGAATTCTTGTCTCTCTCTACCTTCCTTCTTTACCCTTTTCCTAAACACCTAGAGCCGTGTGCCATCTTTGCTCCTTCTTGAGAGACTGTGCAGCCCTACTCAGCTGGGGAACTGCTTCCAGTGAGCTCCATTGTGTCATTTTCCTTTTCTGTCTTTCTTCTTTTATTTCTTGGTTTCTTGTCTCTCTATACTTCTCTTTTGCACCCTTCTCCTGAATATCTTGCACCATGTGACATCTCTGCTCTTTCTGGACTGGCTGTGCAGTGCCAGTCAGCTAGGGACCTGCTTTTAGTGGGCTCCCTTGGGACACTTTTTTTCTTCTTCTTTTTCTTGTTTTCTTGTCTCTCTCTAGCTCCCTTTCTTTCCTTCCTCCCAACCACCTGACATCTTTTTTTTCTTTCTTTCATTTCTCGGTTTCTTGTCTCTCTCTATATTCTTTACATTCCTCTCTCCTGACCACATAGACACATGTGCCTTTCTGTCTCTTTCTTTTTTTTTAATTTTCTTTGCTTATCTTTCTCCTTCCTTCTTTTCCTTTCTCCTGCCTATCTAGTTGTGTGTGCTGTATCTGTCCCTTCTTGACAAGCTGTGTCTCAACACCTTGCTTGAAAGCCACTGGCACAAGGTTTCCAAGGGTCTGTGCCATTCCAACAGAAGGCTCCTTCAGCAGTTTTTATTTATTTATTTTTTGGTCTCTGTTTCTCTTTCCTCATCCTCTTCTTTTCCACACCCACTTAGCTCCACAAATCACAACCTCCTCTCTCCCTCCTGCCTATCTGCACCACACAGTGAACACCACACCCCCAAGCAGCACAGGCATGGTCTATTGGAAACTGCCCTTCACTGACTCCCAGCCCTACCCTGTCAACCACAGTCCGTGCTACAAAAAACCAATCCCAGACCCTTCTTTTCCAATGGACCTGCCCTGCTGAACCATAGCTAAGTGACTAACTCTGGCCATTGGACAATGTGGTGAGAATTATCATGTCCACAGAAGAGCAAACCACAAAGTTCTTCCAGGATGTCTGATCAGACAAAACAAAATAAAACAAAAAAGCAGGATGAAACAAACAAATCTACAATTAATGAACAGAAAATAACTACTGAATGTCCCAAAGACAGCAGACAGTATCAAAACACACAAAAAAACAGGACAAGATGGTTCCAGTAGGAGTCCAAAATAGAACACCCGATGATCTTCCAGCAAAACAAAAAACAACAGACAGGGAATTCAAATCTTTAATATACAGAGATATCAAAGAATTGAAGGAAAAAGTAGACAAAAATGAAGAAAAATAGACAAAATCATGGAAAAAATCGACGAAAAAGTAGAAGCATTCAGGAAAATAATAAAGGAAAAAATGTCAATATAAATTCACATCTATAAATCATACAAAAACAGTAGTTAGAAATACAAAAGGTAAACAACAATATTACAGAAACAGACAGTGTTGTAGGTCTGAGGAGCAGGTTTGAAACAATGGAAGACAGGATCAGTGAAATTGAAGACAAATACATGGATACCACTTTGTTAGAGCAAAAATCAGAGAAAAGAAAGAAGAAAATTGAAGAAACCCTGAAACTTATGTGGGATACAATCAAAAGCAAAAATTTATGAATGATCAAAGTTCAAGAACAGGGGGACAAAATGGAAAACACAGAGAGGATCATTGAAGAATTGCTGACAGACAACTTTCCTAATATCTTGAAAGATGAAAAACTGACCATCCAAGAGGCTTAACAAACCTCATATAGGATAGACCCCAAAAGAAAATCATCAAGGCATATCATAATCACACTTGCTAAAATGAAAGACAAAGAATGAATCCTGAGAGTAACTTTAGAAAAATGAAGTCACAGACGGAAGGGAAACAATAAGACTAAGCTTTGATTATTTGGCAGAAACCAGGAAGGCAAAAGGCAACGTGATGACAAATATAAACCCTTGAAAGAAAAAAAATTGCCAACCAAGAATAATATGTCCTGCAAAAATCTCACTCAAATGTGATGGTGAAATTAGGACATTTCCAGATAAACACAAGTTAAGGGAATATGTAAAACCAAACAAAACTTACAAGAATTATTAAAGGGGGGTCCTTCAGTTTGAGAACAAACAACATCAGACAATAACCTGAATCTAGGATGCAAGACTGCATCAGCCAGATACCAACCTAAGTAATGAACACTCAATGATTGATCAAAACTAAAAGATTTACAACAGGGAACTGGAGAGATTAATCTGTAAATGACAACATCATAACTATAGAAGAGTGAATAAACGGTGTAGAACTTTCAAATGACTGGAAGGCAAGGCAATACCAAGTAAGAAAAGACTCGATCAAATTTAGGAAGATAAGAGTAAATTTCAAAGTAATCACAAAGAAAGTTAACAATCCTACTCATCAAAATAAAGAAGAAAAACATAAAGTCTCAGTAGGCACAAAATCTACAAAACTAAAATTGATAATTCTACCATAATAATAGTAGTCTTCAACATACTACTCTTGGTAAAGGATAGAACATCTGGACAGAAACTCAACAAGATACACAAGATCTAAAGGCCACAATCAGTCAACTCAACTTCATAGACATATATAAAACACTCCGCCAAACTGCTGCAAAGTGCACATTCTTTTCCAAAGAACATGGAACATTCTGAAGAATAGACCACATCTTTGGCTGCAAAGCAATCTTCAACAAAATCCAAAACACTGAGATAATACAAAATATCTTCTCTGATCACAACATCATCAGAGTAGAAATGAACAATAGGAAGAACGAAGAAAAAAACAATTACATGGAAATTGAATAACACCCTGCTTAAAAACCACTGGACAACAGAGGAAATCAAAAACAGAAAAAAAAAATTCCTAAAAGCAAATAAGAATGAAAACACATCATACCAAAACCTTTGGAACACAGCAAAGGCAGTGATCAGAGGTCAATTTATAGCAATAGATGCACACATTAAAAAAGAAGAAAGGGACAAAATCAAAACATTAACTATACAACTCAAACAAATAGAAACAGAACAGCAAAAGAAGCCCACAGCCACCAGAAGAAGGGAAATAATAAAGATCAGAGTGGAAATAAATGAAATAGAGAATAGAAAAACAATAGAAAGAATCAACAAAACAAAAAATTGATTCTTTAAAAGGATCAACAAAATTGACAAACCGCCGGCCAAATTGACAAAAGAAAAACAGAGAATGCAATTAAGCCAAATAAGAAATGATATGGGGGACATTACATAGATCCAACTGAAATAAAAAGGATCATAACAGTGTACTATGAAAAACTCCACTTTATCAAATTTGAAAACATAGAGGAAATGGACAAATTTCTAGAAATGCACTACCTACCCAAACTAACACAAAATGATATTAAAAATCTGAGCAGACCCATGAGAAGAGAAGAAATTGAACATGTAATAAAAAAAACTCCTAACAAATAAAAGTTCTGACCCAGAGGGCTTCAATGGAGAATTCTACCAAACATTCAGAGAAGAGCTTGCACCACTACTACAGAAACTATTTCAGAACATAGAAACGGAAGGGCTACTTCCGAATTCATTCTATGAAGCCAGTATAACCCTGATACAAAAAACAGACAAAGGCACCACAAAAAAGAAAATTACAGACCAATATTTCTCATGACTATAGATTAAAAAAGTCTCAACAAATTTCTAGCCAATAGAAATCAGCACCATATCGAAAAAATAATACACCACGACCAAGTAGGATTCATACCAGGAATGCAAGGAGGGCTCAATATTAGAAAATCAATCAACATAATCCACCACATAAATAAAAAAAAGAAAAGAACCTTGGGATCATCTCAATAGACACAGAAAAGGCATTCAACAAAGTCCAACCCACATTCCTGATAAAAATTCTCAATAAAATAGGTTCAGAAAGGAAATTTTTCAGCATAATAAATGGCATCCATACAAAACCAACAGCCAACAACATTCTTAATGGAGAGAGGCTGAAAACACTCCCCTTGAGGACAGGAACAAGAGAAGGACACCCTTTATCACCACTTCTATTTAACATTGTGCTGGAAGTCCTAGTTAGAGCAATAAGGCAAGAAAAAGAAAGAAAGGGCATCCAAATTGGTAATGAAGAAGTTAAACTGTCCCTGTTTGCAGATGCTATGATACTATACATAGAAAACCCTAAAGACTCCATGAGAAAACTACTGGAACTAATAGAAAGATTCAGCAGACTAGTGAGATACTAGATAAACATACAAAAATTGGTTGGATTCCTACACATCAATAAAGAGAGCAATGAAAAGGAAATCAGGAAATCAATACTATTTATAATCCCCCCCCCCCCAAAAAAAAATACTTAGGAATAAATCTAACCAGGGATGTAAAGACCTATACAAAGAAAACTACAAAACACTGCTGTAAGAAATCAAAAGAGATCTACAAAAATGGAAAAACATACCATGATCATGGATAGGTAGACTCAACATTGTGAAAATGTCAATGCTACCCAAAGTAATCTAAAAACACAATGCAATCCTGATCCAAATACCAACAACATTCTTTAAAGTGATGAAAAAACTAATCACTAACTTTATATGGAACAGGAAGAGGACCCGGATAAGTAAAGCACTATGGAAGAAGAAGAATAAATTAGGGGGACTCACACTACCTGACCTCAGCTATGGTAGTCAAAACATCCTGGTACAGCTACAAGGACAGATACATTGACTAATGGTACAGAATTGATAACCCAGATGTAAATCCATCTACCTAGGGTCACCTGATCTTTGACAATGGCCCAAAGTCCATCAAATGGGGAAGAGACAGTCTTTTTAACAAATGGTGCTGGCAAAACTGGAAGTTCATCTGCAAAATATGAAACAAGACCCATATTTCACATCATACACAAAAAACTAATTCAAAGTGGATAAAAGACCTAAATATAGAACCCAAAACTATAAAGATCACAAAAGAAAAATTAGGATCCACTCTAGAGGCCCTAATACATGGCATTAACAGGATACAAACCATAAGTAACAACACACAAACTCCAGAACATAAGCTAGATAACTGGGATCTTCTAAAAATTAAAAACTTGAAGTGAAAAGTCTTCACCCAAATAGGAAAAGAGAACCTACAGACTGGTAAAAAATTTTATCTGTGACAAATCAGACAAAGGTCTAATCTTTAAAATCTTCAGGAAAATCCAACATCTCCACCACAAAAAGACAAATAATCCAGTTAAAAAATGGGCAAAGGAAATGAACAGACATTTCACCAAAGAAGACATTCAAGTTGCTTACAGACACATGAGAAAATGCTTGTGATCACCAGTCATCAGAGAAATGCAAATCAAAACGGTAATGAGATACCATCTCACCCTAACATTACTGGTGTGAATCAAAATAACAGAAAATAACAAATGTTGGAGAGGCTGTGGGGAGGTTGGAACTCTTATGCACTGCTGGTGGGAATGCAAAATGGTACAACCATTTTGGAAAACCATATGGCTCTTCCTTAAAAAGCTAGAAATAGAAATATCATATGTCCAACAATTCTACTCCTAGGACTATATCCTATAGAAATAATAGCTTTCACAAGAATAGACACATGCACACCCATGTTCATTGCAGCATAGTTCCCAATAGCAAAATACGGAAACAACCTAGATGCCCATCAACAGATGAATGGATAAACAAACTCTGGTACATACACACAATGGAGTACTATGCAATGATAAAGAACAAAAATGAATCTGGGAAGCATCTCACAACATGGATGAATCTGGAGGGCATTATGCTGAGTGAAATAATTCAATCATAAAAGGACAAATATCATATGATACCACTATTATAAAAACCCATGAAAAAGATTACACACAAAATGAAGCAATCTTTGATGGTTACAAGGGACAGGAGGAGTGGGGCTAGAAAAACACTAAATAGAAAATAGATAAGTGGTAACTTTGGTGAAGGGTAAGAGAGTACACAATACTGGGGAATCCAGCACAATTTGTCCAAGGCAAAGTCTTGGAAGCTCCAAAGACGCTTCCAAACTGCCTGAGGGATCAAATTACTGGGCTGAGGGCTATGGAGACAATGGTCTTGGGAACATCTAGCTCAATTGACATGTTGTTGTTATTGTTAGGTGCCATTTAGTCAGTTCCTACTCATAGCAACCCTAAGTACAACAGAATGAAACACCACTCAGTCTTGCACCATCCTCACAATCGTTGTTATGCCCATTGTTACAGCCACTGTATCAATCCATCTCCTTGAAGGTTTTCCTCTTTTTCACTGACCCTCTACTTTACCAAGCAAGAAGTCCTTCTCCAAGGACTGATCCCTCCTGAAAACATGTAGAAAGTATGTGAGATGTAGTCTCGCCATCCTTGTTTCTAAGGAGGCTTCTGGTTGTACTTCTTCAAAGACAAATTTGTCATTCTCTTGGCAGTCCATGCTGTATTCAATATTCTTCGCCAACACCACAATTCAAAGGTGTCAATTCTTCTTGGGTCATCCTTATTTATTGTCCAGCTTTCTCATGCATATGAGGCAATTGAAAACACCAGCTTCAGTCAGGCACACCTTACTCCTCAAAGTGACATCTTTCCTTCTTAACACTTTAAAGAGGTTTTTCCAGTAGATTTGCCCAGTGCAAGGTGTCTTTTGATTTTTTGACTGTTGCTTCCATGGGTGTTGATTGTGGATCAAGTTAAAATGAATTCTTTGATAACTTCAGTCTTTTCTCTGTTGATCATGATGTTGCTTACAGGTCCAGTTGTGGGGATTTTTGTTGTCTTTATGTTGAGGTGCAATCCAGACCGAAGGCTGTGGTGTTTGATTTTCATCAGTAAATGCTTCAAGTCCTCTTCACTTTCAGCAACTAAGATTGTGTCATCTGCATAATGCAGGTTGTTAATGCAACTTCCTCCAAACTTGATGCCCTGTTCTTCATAGAGTCCAGCTTCTCAGATTATTTGCTCAGCATACATATTGAAAAGGTACCGTGAAAGGATACAATGCGGTCACGCACCTTTCCTGACATTAAACCAGGGAGTATGCCCTTGTTCTGTTTGAATGACTGCCTCTTGATCTGTGTACAGGTTCCTCATGAGCACAGTTAAGAGTTTTGGAATTTCTATTCTTTGCAATATTATCCATAGTTTGTTATGATGCACAGAATCAAATGCCTTTGCATAGTCAATAAAATATAGGTAAATATCTTTCTGGTATTCTCTGCTTTCATCCAGGATCTATCTGACATCAGCAATGATATCCCTGGCTCCATGGCCTCTTTTGAATCCAGCTTGAATTTCTAGCAGTTTTTGTCTATATACTACTGCTGGAGCTGCATTTGAATAATCTTCAGCAAAATTTTGTTTGTGTGTGATATTGATGATATTTTCGATATTTTCCACATTCAGTTGGATCATCTTTCTTGGGATTAGGCATAAATATGGATCTCTTCCAGTTGGTTGGCTAGGTAGCTGTCTTCCAAATTTATTGGCATAGACCAGTGAGCACTTCCAGCACTGCCATCCATTTGTTGAAACATCTCAATTAACATTCTGTCAATTCCTGCTGCTTTGTTTCTTGCCAATGCCTTCAGTGCAGCTTGGGCTTCTTCCTTCAGTACCATTGGCTCCTAATCATCCCCCACTTCCTGAAATGTTTGAATGTCGACCAATTATTTTTGGTATAATGTCTCTGTGCACTCCTTCTATCTTCTTTTGCTGGTGGGAATGCAAAATAACACAACTGCTGTAGAAAACTCTTTGGTGGTTCCTCAGAAAGTTAAACATAGAACTACCATATGACCTAGCAATTTCACTTCTAGGTATATATCCAAAAGACTTTAAAGCAGTAATTCAAACAGAAACACGTACACCAATGTTCATTAGAACACTATTTACAATAACCAAAAGGTGGAAACAACTTAATGTGCATCAACAGATGAATTGAAAAACAAAATGTGGTACATACATACAGTGGAATACTACTTAGCCATAAAGAGAAATAAAGCCCTGGTACATGCGAAAACATGGAAGAACCTTGAAAATGTTGTACTTATGAAATAAATCAATCAAAAAGGACAAATATTGTATGATCTCACTTATATGAAATAATAAGAATGGGCAAATGTATATAGAGTAAAATTTATTAGTGGTTACTAGAGATGGGAGGGAGCGGAAAAGGGAGAGTCATTGTTTAGGAAGCAATGAGTTTCTGTTTATGGTGTGGTGATAGAAGTTTTGGTAATAATTATGGATGATGTTTGCACAACATGATGAATGTAATTAACATTAAGTTGTATACCTGAAAAATGTTGAATTAACAAATGTTTTTAATACGTATTTTAAACAATTAAAAAAACTTAGAGTTTTTTTCCCCATCTCTTAAATCTGGGCTGGCCTTGTGACTTGTTTTGCCTAGGAGAATGCAGCAAAAGTGAGTTTGCACCAGTTTCAAGCCTATGTCTCAATGGGCTTCCACAGTGCCGCTTGTTCTTTTGGACCTCTATTTGCAATATGAGAACAAGCTGAGCATATCCTGCTGGTGAATTAGAGACCAACTGGAGGATAGCCCAGATGCCGCAGCCAAAGTCATTCTAGACTAACCTACAGTTAGCAAATTTCAAAAAGAGAGAGCCCAGCCAAGATCAGTGCCACCCATCTGACCATAACTGACTACTGACTCAAAATTGAGCTCAGCTTAGACTAGAAGAACAATCCAGTGGAGCCCAGACTAAATGGCTGACTCATAGAGTCACGAGCTAAAGAAACAGTTGTTGTTTTTAAGCCATCAAATTTAATATTTTCCCCACAGAATCCTTATTGCAACTCCAGGCTTGAATTTTTTCTTCAGTTCCTTCAGCTTGAGAAATGCTGAGCATAACATAGTTTATAAAAAATACGTGCTACATTCTACTGTGGTGAGTAGTGTCTGGGGTCTTAAAAGTTTCTGAGCGGCCATCTAAGATACTCAACTGGCCTCACTCTATCTGGAACAAGAGAGAATTAAGAAAACCAAACACACAATGGAGAGATTAGTCCAAAGGACTAATGGATGACAAGTACTACATCCTCCACCAGACTGAGTCCAGCTCAGTTAGATGGTACCAGGTTACCACCATGGACTGCTCTGACAGGGATCACAGTAGAGGGTCCTGGACAGAGCTGGAGGAAAATGTAGAAGAAAATTCTAACTCAAAAAAAAAAAAAAAAGAAGACCAGACTTACTTGTCTGACAGAGACTGGAGACACACTGAGAGTGTGGACCTCAGACACCCTTTTAGCTCTGTAATGAAGTCACTCCCGAGGTTCACACTTCAGCCAAAGATTAGACAAGCCCGTAAAACAAAACAAGACTAAAGGGGCACATCAGCCAGGGATGAGGACTAGAAGGCAGGAGGAGACAGGAAAGCTGGTAATAGGAAACCCAGGTTCAAGAAGGGGAGAATGTTGACATGTCATGGGGTTAGTAACCAATGTCACAAAACAATATGTTTTAATGAGAAGCTTATTTGTTCTGTAAACATTCATCTAAAGTAAAATAATAAAAAATAATAATAATTTATATTTTATGACCCATCTATTACCAACTGTTACCTGAAGTTATCAGTAGGAACGTATTGTTCAATAATAATAGATAATTCTGGAAATAAAGAAGGTTAACAAAGAGTTGTCCTTGATTACTTTAAGTTGGATTATTCATTTTTAAAAGGTGCACATGTGTAAGTATGTGCTTTAATTGAAATGTTATGAAAAACTTTGAAAACATGAATATGTTAATATAAATACTTGTATAATGCCAAGGGTGTTGACTTCACCAATGAAGAGGAAAAAGCAGACTTTTAACGATAGAACAGACAGGAATTTTGACAGGTTGCATTTTTACAGTGCAGAAAGAGGAAAATAACATTCGTATGCAAAAAAGTAGATAAATAGAAAAAAGAAGAGATACAAAAACAATGTATAACATTCTGTGCATCCTATATTGTTTTAACCTCAATAATCAAAGTTTAAGATAATTAGGCATGTTGGTTAAACACATCCTACTTATTAATAGTGTAATTAGCATAGGTTTCCACAGTAAGATAAGAGTGCACACCTTAATACCTGATTTTTAATGCAAGGTCACTATGTCATTTAACTTGTTGTAAATCACGAGCACTGCTAGAATATAGCTCATAGAGTTACTGAAAAGCTTACTTGAAATCATGTTTATTGAAGAGTTAAAAAGAAAGAATAAAATCCAATGTGGTTACTTATAATCATGTACCAATTAATGTTTCACTAACGCTGATTATTAAGGATCACAGTGTGATTTACGTTTACGTTTTGCTTTAACACATTTAATCTAAGTGTTCAGTTGTTCATGACTATGAGAATTTATTTTGCCATTCTCCGAGATCTCAGTTGTAGCTCCGATATTCCTGACTTGTCTGTGCATTTCCACTTCAAGTTTAAGGAAAAAAATACTATACCTCAAAGCACTGAAATACTTTTAGTGTTAAAATTTCTAGTACTTTGTCTCTCCTTGATCCTCTGACATTTTTTTCATGTCTCCTCTCGTAGTGCACTTAAGCAGGTCTATTTTGATTAAATAACTCTCCAGAGAACTGAGATTGTAATACAATAGTCTTCCAAGCAGGTTATTCTTGAGTACATATTGCCATTCCAAAGTGAAGATATGAAATCAGTATTTCATAAATGCATGTTTCTGTAAAATCTGCCAGTAAATGAATATCTTTTTCACTGTTCCTGACATCATTGAATTATAAATAATACAGCGAAGCTCAAATTGTTTATTTGCAATGGAAGAGCTCTGATAAAATCTCAGTTATCAATGATATAGGAACCTCGAGGAAAGACAGTAACTTTAAAATTAACTGTGAGCACCATAAATTGGGCAATTGCTCAGAATTGCCATAAATCAATTCTTCGAATTCAATACAGTTAAAATGAGTGGTGTATACATTTTTCTACAATTCGTTTTCTAGATGAGATTTTCTTCAGTGTTTTGGATTTAAGGTGCCATTAGACAGGCAAAGTACTGACTAATTGGCATGGTTTTATGAGGGCAGAGCCCTTCATTACTAGTCAGATTCTTCAGACTTCTGAGAAGTTAGCTTGCTCCTTTCAAAAAAGGCTCACAGGAGAACTTTTCCTTCTCTATGTCAAAAGATCACCATCATTATGCAGTTGCAAAATTTCAAATATTAAAGTGAAACATGGGGCAATTTAGTTGAATCTTCAGAACTTGACTTTTTAAGTAAAATAAAACCAAAAATAGAATTTTTATCAGTGTGATTAATTATTAATCTCTTCTTACTCTTCATGTAGTTAGCCTTTTAATAAAAGACCACTGTATGTTAAAATCTTTAGCACATAAATGGCCCAACAAGTCTGATTTCAGTATTAAAGTTTCCAATTATCGTACTTATCTTACTCTGCTGGCCTCAGAAAAAACGAAAAATGCTTGACAGATAAAGAGTGACCAAAACTGCAAATCAGTAGCACTGTGCAAAAAACATACTTCTTTGAGGAACAAATCATCTAAACATCGTTTTGCAATTGTCTTTTTTTCAAAGTGCTTCATTTTGAAAACCAGAAGTCCACGTATTCATTTTAGTTGACTATTTTGAGAAGACCCAGCTGTTTATTTTGACAAATTTAATGCATGCAGATATGCGGTCAGGAGCTTAGTTTTTATTTTATTTTATATATATATATAATATAAATAAATACATAGATATATAAATATATAAAATACGTATGTATAATGAAGAGGGCTACACAAAACAAATGTAAGGGGAAGCTAGCAGAATTATAAAGCTAACAGAAATAAATTAAGAAGTCCTTTCTATTATATAGGCAAAGCTAAAAGTTAAGTTTGGAAGTTATATTTTGCTTGCTGGCTTTTTTTTGTTTGTGTTTAACTTAAAACTACCAGGTTGATTATGAGAAGTGATGTATTTAGTTTTTTACACAGAATTAAATGGTCATTTTCAAATTTATTTCAATTGGGAGAGTGCAAGTATTCTGATTTTTTTCCACAAAAATATATGCCAAGTACATTTAACTAAAAACATTTGCAATGTACTCTTACTTTCTAGAATGTCCTGAGCTGTGATTCTATATTAACAATGAATAACATCAATGGTAAAAAGAAGACAGAAGCTGAATGATTGAAAGATTAGATTCGTTTTTGGAAAGAAAAAAAAATTAAAAGAAAGGGCTGCTGTATCCTGATTCATCTCCACTGACAGGGCAATACCGACACCAATTTACTTCACTTTCACCAATCCTTCATCATTTCTCTGTGATCTCACAGCTCTTATGGTTTCTTCTGACTTGACCAAACAAGAACACAGAAAAAGAATGTTTACTGTATATCTAAATTAATGAAACCAGGGCTAGAAGAAGAAATACGGTGGCACTTGAGATATTTTTACTCTCATAAAAGATAGAGGTGCTCCTACTTTGGTGAGTTTCATCTGCAGTCTAAAAGCTTGCAAGCGGCCATCAAGATGCATCAATTGGAGAATGAAGAATACCAAAGACACAACGACTGTAGTAGCCAAAGAGACAGAAAGGACCACATAAAACAGAGACTTCATCAGCCTGAGACCAGAAGAACCAGATGGTGTCCAGCTACCACCAATGACCGCTCTGACAGGGAACACAACAGAGAGTCCTGGATGGAGCAGGAGAAAGGTGGGCTGCAGAACTCAAATTCTAGTAAGAAGACCAGACTTAGTGGTCTGACTGAGACTGGAAAAACCCTGGAAAGCATGGCCCCTGGAGTCTCTATCAGCCAGAACTAAAACAATTTCCGAGGCCAACTCTTTGGACAGGGATTAGACTGGACTGTGAGACATAAAGTGATACTTGTGAGGAGTTTGTTTCTTAGCTCAACTAGATACAAGAAACTAAATGGGCAGCTTCTGTCCTGAGGTGAGATGGGTAAGTAGAGAGCGTTAGGAGCTGGTTGAATGGGCATGAGGAATCAGGGGTGGAAAGGAGGAGTGTGCTGTCACAGTATGGGGAGAGCAGTTAGGGTCACGTAACAATGTATGTGTAAATTTTTTTTTTTTCCATTTCTTTTATTTTATTTTTTATACTACTTCAGGTGAAGGCTTACAGAACAAACAGTTTCTCATGAAACAGCAGTACACATGTTGTTTTATGACATTGGTTAACAACCCTACAACATATTAACCATCTAACTTCTCAACATTTATTTTTTTGGTGAAAATATCAATAGCCAAAGATACATGTTTCAAAAATTTCTACATACACAGTTCAGTGAGATTGACTATGCTCTTCGAATTGTGCTGGTATTCTCACTTAAATGAATGCTTACAGAACAAAATAGCTTCTCATTTAACAGTTACTACAAATGTTGCCCTATGACAATGGTTAACAATCTCACAACACATCAACAATATCCTAACTCAACCTTGGGTTCCCTATCACCAGCTTCCTTGTCCCCTTCTGTCTTCTGGCCCTTGTCACTGGACCGCTGTACCTCGTTAGTCTCATTTGGTTTTACCGGGCTGTCCACTCCCAGGCTGAACAGTGAACCTCGGAGGTAACTTCACCACTGAGATAAAAGGGTGTCTGGGGACATACCCTTGACGTTTCTCCAGTCTCCTTTAGACCAGTAAATGTGGTCTTTTTTTTGTGAGTCAGAATTATGCTCTACATCCTTCTCCAGCTCTGTCCAGAACCCTCTGTTGTGATCCTGGTCAGAGCAGTCAGTGGTGGTAGCC
>NW_004443970.1:191687-230316 GCF_000243295.1 Trichechus manatus latirostris | reverse complement strand
CATCTTCCTGAATTCTTCCAATTTTTTGTCTGTATTTTCCATGAATTTGTCTATTTTTTCCCTATGTTTGTCAGATTTTTGCCTTAGTTCTTGGAGAATTATGAGTATTAGAGATTTGAATTCCCTATCAGGTAGTTCTAGTGCATTTTCTTCCAGAGAAGAGTCATCTGGTGTTTTATTTTGGATGCCTACTGGAACCATCCTACCCAGTTTTTGTAAATGTTTTGAAATTGTCTGCTGTTTTCAGGGCATTCAGTAGTTATTTATCTCGTTTATTGATTGTAGATTTGTTTGTTTCATCCCTTTGTTTAAAAAAAATTTGACTATGTCTGAGCAGGCAGACTGTGCATTCTTTGTTGTTTGCTCGTCTGTGTGCTCAATACTTTTCACCTCCTTCTCCAACTGGCAGGTTCAGTCACTCAGATATGGTACATCAGGGCAGGTCTAGCTGAAGAGGAGTTACTGGGACAGGTTGTTTGTGACACTTAGTACAGCCACCAGGGCAGGTCAGCAATCAGTGCAAGGTAGGTTCCAGTAGGCTGGGCTTGTACTGCTTGGTGGTGTGATGTCAAGCACATGGTGCGGGTAGGCAGGATGCAGCGGGGAGATTGTTATGTGTGGAGCTAAGATGGACATGGGAGAGAAGAGAGAGGAACAGATGCCGGAATCATACAAACAAACAAAAAAGAATGCTAAGGGAGCTTGCCATTGGAATGGAGAGATGAGAGACTACGAAATGGAGAAAAACAGAAAGGGGAAGAGGAAGAAAAGAACAGAATGAATAAATAAAAATCAGAAAGGTTAACGAACCGCAAAGTTCCCAGGGATCCCACCGATGCAGCTATGAGATCTGGGGAGGTCTTTCTCAGGTGTTGTAGTACAGCCTGGCTAGAAGGCCTAGAGGTATACAACTCCTGGTATTCAGGGATCAGAAAGAGAAGGAAGATATAGAGATACGAGAAACTGAGCAATGAAGAAAGACTAGAAGGGAAAAAGAGGGAAAACAAAACAAAACAAATTAAAAAAAAAAAAAAAAGAAGGCCCCACAAAAAGACAGAAAAAAAAAATCCAATAACAACAACAAAAAATGCTGTCAGGGATCCCTCTGCATGTCTGTGGAAGCTGAAGGGGAGTTCCTTGCCACACAGTTCCACCTGGCCAGAAAGGGCTCCCAACTCAAGAAAAGGAAAAGAAAACAAACAAACAATTCAAAACGAACAAACGAACGAAAGCCCCGGGATCCCACCAGCGCAGTAGCCCAGACTGGGAAGCAGCTCCACACTCAAATGGAGCTCTGCAGCCCCTCAAGAAAAAGCAAAAATGGTGCATGGAGCCAGGCACTCGAGCGAAAGGAGGGGAGGCGGCGAGAGGCAAGCAAGAAATCTAAAGAAGCATAAAAAAAAAAAAAACAACACCAGCAGCCAACAAATGGCACTCAGAGAGCCAGCTAGTGTGGGCTGGTGTTTCTGGACAAGAGACTGTGTCCACGGGAAGCAGAGGAGGCCAAGTGTGGGTGAAGAAGGGTAGAGAGTGGGAAAGCGTATATCACTAATTGCTGGTGCTCTGCAGCCCCCCAGGAAGAAGCAAAGGTGGTGCACGGAGCCAGGCACTCGAGTGAAAGGAGGGGTTGGTGGTGAGAGGCACGTGAGAAAGCAAAAGAAGCAGAAAAAAAAAGCAACACTAGCAGCCAACAAATGGCACCCAGAGAGCCACCCACTTGGGTGTGTGGAATCCAAGCAGCCAGCGCTTCCCGGTCAAGAGACCGTGGCCACAGGAAGCAGAGGAGGCCGAGCCGGGGTGAAGAGGGGTGGGGGGTGGGAAGGCACACACTGCAAATTACCGGTTGTTTTGTCTCCCACTGGACTCTCCGTAAGGCTGCTTTCTCGTACCCCTGTTTGCTGGTCTCCAATAGGAGTCCAAGATGGTGGATCTGCATGGAGTTAGCTGGTAGGGGACCTGTGCATGAATCTCTCCTCGCTCTCTGTTCTCTGTCAGTTTTCTCACTCCATTTGGTGCTTTGATGAGTTCTTTAACTCTTCATTTGATGTTTTAGGGTTTCAGGATTATTGTATTCTCTGTTTGGCTTAGTTTTTCGGATCTTTGCTGTGGAGGGACAGCGTGGTGCTTCTGCCTAGAGCGCCATTTTGCCGGAACTCCCTGTATGGGTAAATTTTTTATGGGAAATAAAAAATAATTTAAAAAAAAAGGTAAAGTTTCTCCTGAGGTCAAGAGCTCTTTTGCTTATAACATCTAAGCATTCTAGCAATAAGAGGGAAAAAAAAGTCCTATATTAATCAGTACCCCTTAATATCTTTCATTTTTTTTTAATACTATTCTGTGTATAGCACCCTTGAAAATAGAGACAAAAGCCTGAATTTTAATTTTTGTCTGGCTGAATATAAAAATTCTGAATGTATCTCTTATTTGTATCATTTTTCATCTGTTGTCAGCATTGGTAAAATAGATTTGTATATAAATAATCTGTATACAATAGTATACGTGTTCATATATTTTAGATTTTTTTTAAAACATAATATTACTCTCTCTTTAATTTAGTTCCTACCTAAGATCTTGGAATAATATACCAAGAAAAAATAATGTGAAGATAATGGACCTAAAATTCGTATGTTGTTGTTAGGTGCCAACGACTCAATTTTAACTCAGCAAACCCATATGACAGAGTAGAACTCGCCAGTAGGGTTTTCTAGGCTATAATCTTTATAGGAGCAGATAACCAGGTTTTTCTCCCACAGAGCCACTGAGCGACTTTGAACTACCAGCTTTTCAGTTAGCTGCCCAGTGCTTAACCATTGCACCACTAACACACACACACACACAAATAAAAATACTAGTTGCTGTCGAGTCGATTCCGACTCATAGCGACCCTATGGGACAGGGTAGAACTGCCCCATAGGGTTTCCAAGGAACAGCTGGTGGATTCAAACTGCCAACCTCTTGGGTAGCAGCCACAGCCATAGCTCTTAACTACTGCGCCACCAGGGCTCCACTGCACCATGAGGACTCCGTAAAATACATACAGTTTTGAGATATTTGCTATTTGCTATTTCTATTTTCATTGATATTTCAAGGCAGTTTTTTAATTTTATCTAAAATTGTATTATTAGAATTTGTTTCTGACATTTAAAATATATTAATATCAATTTTAGAGAAATAATCATTTTAATAAATTAATATTGCAAATACAACATATTTAAAATTTCAAGATATTTACTCCAAAGCTGTGGCTTCAAGAATTTTATCTATTTGGATTTTTAAAAAATTAGACCTTCAAATATGAATATCAATAATACATTTAAAAGAAAAAGAAAAGAAACAGAATCTAAAGTTTCTAAATTTTAACCAAGTATCAATTTCTCTATACAAATTTTGAAATTGAAATGCCATTTCCTGGAAAAAAATTATTCAAGGAAGTTAAATCAGTTTAAGAATGAGACGTTGACACTGTTACTAATTGTTAGTAGTTGTTTTTCTTTTCCTCCCTCCATTCATCTCTTTTTTTTTTTTTAATTCATGGTATAGATGCAATTAGAGTTACGTAAAATACTCAACTTTTAAGAGGGATTTTTTTTTTTCACAAATAACACGTGTTATTTCCTGATGCAGTCAGAATCTTTCCTTCTAAATGAATAGTAAATATAAAAACATTATGCAAAACACATACAAAACACTTTTACAATGGTATTATAAGTTGTCATTATTTAAAAAAATGAAAATAATGCATTACATTTGAAAATAAAGAATAGTCACATGATATATGCACGTAGTCCTAAGTAAAATAACTTTCATTTTTATTGCACATTTTCTTTCAGACTCTGACAGTATGCATGCATGTTTTCGTTGTTGCTTCCAATCAGCACTTGTCTTTTCGTTCAACTTTGATCAAAGTCAGTATTTTCCATGTTTTCAATTACCATTCGCGTCTGGTTGATCTTTCAGTATTAAGTATTCAGTATTAAGTTCGGCTCTGCCCACTATACAGACGTATGACTACCTGGACATACTTCTAATGGCATCATTTTCTTCCAACGCAGGTGAGTGTTCAAATACCCGTTTGCTTATAAATGTATGGTTAATGTTGGCACCTTGAAGCCTATGTGTGAAATTGTTATTCTTTTTCTCTAATATCCTATGTAACCACAGTCTTCTCTCATTGTCTTCAAGGAAATGTACACAATTCAAACTTATTTCTATATACTAGCAACAAACAATCTTAACCTGAGATGAAAAAATACCACCTAGAGTAGGATCCAAAATATAAAATACCTAGGGAGACATCTGGTAAAAATTGTGCATGAATGTGCCTGATCACAGAAACTACAAAACCTTTTTGCAAGACAGTAAAGAAAATAGAGATAAATGGGGAAACAGCTTGTTCATGGATCGTAAGAATAAATACTGTTAATACGTCAATTCTCCCAAAATTGACCTATAGTTTCAAGTCAATCCCAGTCAAAATCTCAGCCAGTTTTGTAGAAATTGAAAAGCTGATTCTTAAATTTAGAACCAACCAAATTATGAAAATTCAAATAGTTTGAATAGCCAAAATAACTTCAAAAAAGAAGGACAGAGTTGGAAAGTAAACATAATATAATTTTTAGAATATTATAAAGCTACAGTAACCAAGAGAGTGTGATATTGGCATCATGACAAACAAATAGATCAATAGAACAGAAAGTAAAGAAATAGACCCACACTAATTTTTGTCAAAGGTAAAAAAGCAATTTAGTTGAGTACGGCTAAACTTACTAACAAATAATGTTCAGACATTTGGATATACAATTGCAAAATATTAACATCAACATAAACTTCATATCATATACAAAAACTAACAGAAAATGTGTCTTAGTCCTAAATATAAACCTTAAAGGAAGAAAACATATTAGAAAATATTTGTTACCTGGGGTTAATCAAAAATTTCTTGAATACAATATCAAAAGCATATATATATATATATATACAGTGAAAAACTAAGAGTATATGCTTTATGAAATACACTGTTCTAAAAATAAAAAGAACAATCATTGATTGGAAAAAAATTGTTGCCCAGAATGTAGTGGATAAAGAAATGGTACACAGAGTAAATAAAGAACTCTTAAAACTCAACAATACAAAACAAACAACTCCTTAAAAAAATGATAAAAGATTTAAACAGACACTGCCAAAGGACCTATATTGTTGTTATGTGCCAACGAGTTGGCGCTGACTCATAGAGACCATATGTATAACAGAAGGAAACACTGCTTGCTCCTGTACCGTTCTCGCAATTGCTGCTACATATGAGCAATTGTAGGCACACACAAATATGTTCAGAATCATTATTCATTAAATAAATACAAGCTAAACCAGAAGGAGTTACCACATCTATAAGAAGCTATAGAATTAAAAGAATTGACCCTTCCAAGTGTTGGCAAGCAGAACTGGAACTATCATACATGTGTTATTGTTCAGTGCCTTCCAGTAGTTTCCAACTCATAGTAACCCCATGTACAACAGAACAAAACACTGTCCAGTCCTGTGCCATCCTCATAGTCATTGCTATGTTTGAGCTGATTGTTGCAGCCACTTTATCAATACATCTCATTGAGCGTCTTCCTCTTTTTAGTTTACCCTCTACTTTACCAAGCATGATGTCCTTCTTCAGGGACTGATCCTTCCTGATAACATGTCAAAAGTACATGAGAGGAAGTCTCACCATCTTTGCTTCTAAAGAGCATTCTGGCTATATTTCTTCCAAGATAGATTTTTTTTTTTTTGTTCATTTGGAAGTCCATGTACATTCAATATTCTGTGTCAACACCATAATTATAAGGCATCAGTTCTTCTTTGGTCTTCCTTTTTTCATTGTCCAGCATTCACATGCATACGAGGCAATTGAAAATACCATGACTTGGGTTAGGTTCACCTTACTCCTCAAAGTAACATGTTTGCTTTTTAAAACTTAAAAGAGCTCTTTTGCACCAGAAGAAACCCTGGTAGCATAGTGGTTAAGGGCCACAGCTGCTACCCAAATGTTGGCAGTTCAAATCCACCAGGTGCTCCTTGGTAGCACAGTACTACTCTGTCTTATAAGATCACTATGAGTTGGAATCAACTCGATGGCAAAGGGCTTGATTTTTTTTTTTTTTTTTTACCAGATTTGCCCACTGCACTACATACTTTGATTTCTTGACTACTGCTTCCATGCACGTTGATTGTGGATCGAAGTAAAATGAAATCCTTGACAACATCAACATTTTCTTCATTTATCATGATGTCACTTATTGGTCCAGTTGTGAGGATTTTTGTTTTCTTTATATTAAGAAGTAATTCATAGTGAAGGCTGTAGTCTTTGATCTTCATCAGTAAGCACTTCAAGTCCTCTTCACAAGCAGCAAACAAGATTGTGTCATCTACATATTGCGAATTGTTAATAGGACTTTCTCCAATCCTAATACTGCATTCTTCTTTATATAGTCCAGCTTCTCAGACTACATGATAAGCATACAAATTGAATAAGTACGGTAAAAGGAAACAGTCCTGACACACATCTTTCCTGATTCAAAACTATGCCATATTCCACTATTTTTGGTCAACTGTCTCTTGGTCTATGTACAGGTTCTGCATGAGCACAATTAAGTGTTCTTGAATTATCATTCTTTACAATGTTATGCATAATTTGTTATAACCCATACAGTCAAATGCCTTTGTGTAGTCAATAAAACACAGGGAAATATCTTTCTGGTATTCTCTGCTCTCAGTCAAGATCCATCTGACATCAGCAAGGATATACCTCATTTCATGTGCTCTCCTGAATCCAGCTTGAATTTCTGGCAGTTTTCTGTCTATATACTGCTGCAACCATTTTTGAAAAATCATCAGCATAATTTTACTTGCATGTGATATTAATGATATCGTTCAATGATTTCCATATTCCATTGGATCACCTTTCTTTGGAATGGGAAGCAGTGTGTGTCTCTTACAGTCGGTTGGCCAGGCACTGTCTTCCTAATTTCTTGGTATAGATGAATGAGTGCTTACAGCTTTGCATCCCTTTGTTGGGAATGTCTCCATTGGTATTCTGACAATATCTGAAGCCTTGATTTTCACTAATGTCTTAAACACAGCTTGGAATTCTTCCTTGCGTATCATGGGTTCTTGATCATATTCCTTTCGTTACTGTATTTTTTCTCATTATTTTATTTTATTTATTTATGTTTTGATAACACGTGTTTTTTGTATTGTAATGCATGTTTACTAATTGAGTGTGTTTAAATTTTGGTTGATAATATGGATTTTGAGAAATATGATCTGGTAATGCAAGCCATCAATGTGGCGAGTGGCACTGTAGCACCTTGATCTGTGGTATGACAAAATACCAATTATACAGCTATATAAGGAATTTATGTGGGCTCTTTTCCATTAGGTGATGTGGGGAACCTCTGGTTTTCCAAATATGACACAGAAACCAAAACAAATCCATCAGGGCGCCCTACCTATCACACAGGAAAGCCATAATTAGGCTTCCAAGCATTATCTCACAGAAATAAAGAAAACAAAGGGAAAAAAGACAAAAGTTTACAAAATTAACACATTCAGGAAGCATCACTTAATACAATGCTCATCCTACACAACAATGAGGCTCCAAGTCCAGTCTTCAGAGCTTCATGCATTTCAAAAGGGACCCACCTTGACATTAAATGAATTAGGACTGGAATAATGCCTTACCTCTGAGGTTCAGAGGCAGAAAAAGTGGCTGTTATACCATTCACCCAAGGAGAACCGAAAGACATAAACTACCTCCTGAAATGGTTGAACATTGACCGATTCTTCTTGGCACAGTGACTATGTATATTCCTTCCATCTTCTTTTGATGCTTCCTGTGTCATTCAATTTTTTGCCCATAAAATCCTTTAAAATTGCAACTTGAGGTTTGAATTTTTTTTCAGTTCTTTCAGTTTGAGAAATGCCAAGCATGTTCTTCCCTTTGGTTTTCTAACTACAGGTCTTTGCACATGTCACTATAATACTTTACTTTGTCTTCTTGAGTCACACTTTCAAACTTCCTGATCACTTGTTTTACTTCATCATTTCTTCCTTTTGCTTTAGCTACTCTAAGAACAAGTTTCAGAATCTCTTCTGACATCCATTTGGTCTTTTTTTTTTTTTTTTTAACTTTTCTGTTTTTTTTTAATGACCTTTTGTTTTCTTTATGTAGGATGTCCTTAATGTCATCTCACAACTTGCCAGGACTTTCATCATTAGTGTTCAATGTGTCAAATCTATTCTTGAGGTTGTGTCTACCTTCAGGTGGGATATACATAAGCTTGTACTTTTGCTCCTGTGGAGTTGTTTTAATTTTTTTAGCTGTAAGTTGTACTTGCTTATGAGCAATTGACGGTCTGTTTTACAGTCTGCCCCGTCCTTGTTCTGATATTGAGCTTCTCCATTGTCTCTTTACACAGATAGAGTCAATTTGACTTCTGTGTATTCCATCTGGTAAGGTCCATGTGTATAGTTGCTGCTTATGTTTTTTGCAAAAAGTTATTTCCCTATGAATAAGTAGTTGACCTTGCAAAACTCTATCACACATATTCTGGCGTCATTTCTATCACCAAAGATGTATCTTCAAACTACTGACCCTTCTTCTTTGTTTCCATCTTTCACATTCTAATCACCAGTAATCATCAACACAATCATCTTGATTGCATTTTTGTTCAATTTCAGTCTGAAGAAGTTGGTCAAAATCTTCAATTTCTTCATCTTTCGCCTCAGTGATTGGTGAGTAACTTTGAAAAATAGTTATATTAACTGTTCTTCCTTGTAGGTGACAGCATTGTATTTCAGCATGGAGCTTGAAATATTCTTTTTGAAAATTAACGTGACACCATTCCTCTTATCATTCTTGGCATAGTAGACCATATGATTGTCAAATTCAAAATGGCCAATAGTAGTCTATTTCAGCTCAGTAATACCTATGATTTTACGCATCAACCACAAAACCCAAAGGTGAAGAAACTGAAGATGTTTACCAACTTCTGCAGTCTGAAACATGCAATCAAGATGATACTGATAATAACTGGCAATTGAATTGCAAAAGTCAGAAACAGAGAAGGATTGGTAGTTGAGATCTCATGATAGAATTTTGCAAGACCAAGGCCTTCTTCATTGCTAGTACATTTTCTCAACAAAATAAATGGTGACAATACAAGTGAACTTCACCAGATGGAATATATGGGAATCAAATCTGCTGTATCTGTGGAAAGATACAATGGAAAAGCTCAATATCATCAGTCAGAACAAGGTCTGGGGACAACTATGGAACAGACCATCAATTGCTCATATGCAAGTTCAAATTGAAGTTGAAGAAAATTAGACAAAAGTCAAAGCATGACCCTGGGTATATCCCACCTGAATTTACAGACCATATCAAGAATAGATTTGAATCATTGAACACTAATGACTGAAGACCAGATGAGTTGTGGAATGACATCAAGGACATCATCCATGAAGAAAGTAAGAGGTCATTAAAAAGACAGGAAAGAAAGATCAAAATGGATGTCAGAAGAGACTCTGAAAGTTGTTCCTGAAGGTAGAGTAGCTAAAGTGAACGGAAGAAATGATGAAGTAAAAGAGATGAGCTGAAGATCTCAAAAAGCAGCTTGAGAAGACAAAGTAAAATATTGTAATGGAATGTGCAAAGACCTGTAGATAGAAAACCAGAAGGGAGGAACATGCTTGGCATTTCTCAAGCTGAAAAACTGAAGAAAAAACTCAAGCCTTAAGTCCCAATATTGAAGAATTCTATGGGGAAAATCCTTTAAAAACACAGGAAATACCAAAAGAAGATGGAAGGAATACAGAGTCACCATACCAAAAATAATTGGTTGACATTCAAACATTTCAGGAGGTAGCATATGATCAGAACAGATGGTACTGAAGGAAGAGGTACCAGCTGCACTGAAGACACTGGAAAAAACAAAGCTTCTGGAATTGACAGAATACCAATTGCGATGTTTCAACAAACGGATGCAGCACTGGAGGTGCTCACTCATCTATGCCAAGAAATTGGGAAGACAGCTAACTGGCTAACTGACTGGAAGAGATCCATATTTGTACCCATTCCAAAGAAAGGTGATGCAACAAAATGCAGAAATTATCAAACAATATCATTAATATTACACACATGTAAAATTTTGCTAAAGATCATTCAAAAGTGATTGCAGCAGTACATCAGCAAGGAGCTGCCAGAAGTTCAAGCCAGATTCAGAAGAGGACATGAAACAAGGGGCATCATTGCTGATGTCAGATGGATCTTGTCTGAAAGCAGGTAATACCAGAAAGTTGTTTCCTTGTGTTTTATTGACTAAGGAAAGTCTTTCGGCTAAGTGGATCATAAAAACTATGGAAACATTGCAAAAAATGGGAATTCCAGAACTCTTAATTGTGCTCATGAGGAACCTGTACACAGATCAAGAGGCAGTGATTCAAATAGAACAAGGGGATACTATACATTGCATTGAGCAAATTTGCTGCAAAAGACCTTTTTAAAGTGTTAAATGCATAGATGTCACTTTAAGGACTAAGGTATGCCTGACCCAAGCCATGGTGTTTTCAATCACCTCATATGCATGTGAAAGTTGGAAAAAGAATAAAGAAGACCAAAGAAGAATTGTTGCCTTTGAATTATGGTGTTGGCAAAGAATATTGAATATACCATGGACTGTCAGAAGAACAAATTTGTCTTCGAAGAAGTATAGCCAGAATGCTCATTAGAAGCAAGAATGACAACTTGTCTCACATTTTTTGGACATGTTATCAAGAAGCACCAGTCTCTGAAGAAGGACATCATCCTTGGTAAAATAGAGAATCAGCGAAAAAGAGGAAGACCCTCAAAAAGATGGGTTAACACAGTGGCTGCAACAATGGGTTCAAGCACAACAACAATTGTGAGAAGGGCGCAGGACTGGGCAGTGTTCCGATCCATTGTCCGCAGAGTCGCTGTGAGTTGGAACCCACTCGGCAGCACCTAACAATAACAACAACAATGCCTAGGATATTGATCTTCAATCCTTTCATTTAGTTTTTGACAACTTCCCGTTTTCTTTGATTCATACTACATACATTCCAGATTTTGATTATTAATGGATGAATTAGCTTTTTCTTATCTTTTTCAGTCCTGTCACATCAGCAAAGGAGGTACTGAAAGCTTGACCCTTTCCACGTCATTAAGGTCTACTTTACTTTGAGGAGGAGGCTCTTCCCCAGTCATATTTTGAGTGCCTTCAATCCTGAGGGGCTCATCTCCTGGCAATACATAAAAAATGTTCCGCCACTATTCATAAGGTTTTTCACTGGCTAATTTTTTTAGAAGTAGACTGCAAGTTACTTTTTCCTAGTCTGTCTTAATCTGCAAGCTCTGCTGAAACCTGTCCATCATGGATGAGCCTACTGTTATTTGTAATACTGGTAGAATAGCTTCCAACATCACAGCAACATGCAAGCCACCACAGTATGACAGTCTGACAGAGGAGTGGTGGATCATATATTCTTGATAAGAATATAAATGGTACAGACTCTTTGGAAAACAATTTAGTTGCTTCTGAAAAAATTAAGAGTATACTATATGAACGAGTCTTTCCCCTCCTAGATACTTACTCAAGTGCAAAGATAGAATATATCCATGGAAATGCATGCACATCAATGTTTACAGTAGCTTTATGGTGTAACAGCTAAAAAGTGGGAAAATATACAAAAGTTCTTTAATAGATGTTTGAAGAAATAAACTATGGTATATCTATACAGTGAAACACTACTCATAAATTAAAAGAATAAACCATTGATGCATGCTACAGCATGGATTAATCTCAAAATAATTATGCTGAATGGAACAAAAAGAGTATATACTCTAAAATTCTATTTATTAAAACAAACAAACTCTAGAAAATGCAATTCAATTTATAGACTCAGAAAGCAATCGGTAGATCCCTAGGGAAGAAGAAGGGGGAAGAAAAGGGGAGAAGGAAGAAGGTTACTGAAAGATGCAGGAGAATCTTCTGTAGGTCATGGATATATTCAATATCTTCTTAGTTTCATGTTTGGATGAATATATCAAATATTATCTAATCGTACATTTTAAATAGATGTGGTATATGGAATGATAATTATACCTCACAAAACTATTGAAAAAGAGTAAATTTGTTTATATAATCTCATGTTAAAATCTAGAATTTTAGGCACCAAATTATTAATTCCAGTAAGCATGAAAATAGGAAATAATTCATCAAGATTAAATGGGTTTCCGAATTTTAATTTATTTATATTTAAAAATATTGACAATGTCTGTATTGTTTTTCTATTTTGGAGGAATATTTTCAAATACTTTAGTGACTTTCTCTAACATATCCCTTGGAGTGAAATTTCTTACCATTTCACATATATATGTTATATAGGTGAATATTAGAATCAATTTTTAGGACTATTGTTAATGTAATTATAAACTATTACTTTATTAAACAGTTTATACTATTTTAATTAACCAATATAAGTTTAAGTATTTAAGTTTACCAAAAATAATTAAAAATTAACTCCCATTGCATAGCAGATTTATATAACTATGTATGAGTTATTAAAAATAATATTAAAAGTTCACGATTTACATCTTAGAGATAGGGAATTTTTGAAACTGCAAAGTTCAAATATTTAAATGTATGGTCTAAATAATTTATCTTAGCAGAACAGTAATAAAAATGGTTTGTGAACATATTGTATAACTTTAATTATTTTATTCATTAATAAAATATATTACATTGTCATCTGTGTTTTGAATGGTTGTTGAAAAATATAACCCATTGCCTTTGGATCAATTCCCACCCCTGGCAACCCAACGTGTGTCTGAGTAGAACTGTGCTCCTTAGGTTTGTCAATGTCTGATTTTTTAGAAGTAGGTCACCAGGACTTTCTTTTGAGGCAAATCTGGGTGAACTCTAACCTCCAGCCTTTAAATCAGCAGCTGAGCTCATTAACCATTTGCACCACACAGGGACTCAGTTAAAAATATACATAAATTAAATTAAAATTTAATTTATATATATATGCATAAATATACATCTATACATAAGTGGCAACCCTGTTTGTGCAATGGTTAAGAGCTAAGACTGCTAACCCAAAGGTAAGTGGTTGGAATCCACTAGCTGCTCTTTGGAAATCCTATGGGGCAATTCTACTCTGTCCTAGAGGGTCGCTATGAGTCCGAATAGACTCAGTGGCATATGTATGTATGTTGTGTTGTCAAGTTGATTCCTTCTGACTCTTAGCAACTCTGTAGGACAGAGTAGAACTGCCCCATAGTGACCCTATATGACATAGTAGAACTACTCCATAGGGTTTCTTAGGCTATTTTCTTCATGGAAGCAGATTTCCTGCTTTTTTCTCCTGTGGAGTAGCTGGTGGGTTCGAACTGCTGCCAACCTTTCCATTAGCAGCTAAAGGCTTTACTGCTGTACCACCAGGTCCCCTCCCTTCTTTTCCTCTCTCCCTGACTCTCTCTCTCTCCCCCTCCCTCCCTCTACCTAATATCAATTCCACAGAATTGCAGGTCTACTATAAAGATTATTTAAGATTTAAACCTATGATTAATTATAAGCCCAGCATCACATGAATTGGAAAAACCTTTTGATATAATCTGTTTAAGCAGTAGATATTTGAAGTCATTTTGACATTGTTTACACTGTCTAGAAATGTAAGAATGCTCTTTAGAAGAGAGGATGGTGAGTCTTCATCTCAAGTACTTTGGAAATGTTATCAGGAGGGACCAACGCCTGGAGAAGGACATCATTCTTGGTAAAGTAGAGGGTCTGTGAAAAAGAGACAAGCCCTCAATGAGATGGATTGACACAGTGGCGGCAACTATGGTCTCAAACATAGCAACAATTGTGAGGATGGCACAGGACTTTTGGTGTTTTTTTTTCTGCTGTTCATAGGCTTGCTATGTGTTATGGATTGAATTGTGTCTCCCAAAAATATGTGTCAACTTGGCTAAGCCATGATTCCCAGTATTGTGTGATTGTCTACCATTTTGTCATCTGATGTGATTCTCCTATGTGTTGTAAATCCTACCTCTATGATGTTAATGAGGCAGGATTAATAAAGCAGGACTCAATCTACAAGATTAGGTTGTGTCTTCAGTCATCCCTTTTAAGATATAAAAGAGAGGAGCAAGCAGAGAGATAAGAGATCTCATACCACCAAGAAAGAGGCTCCAAGAGCAGAGCACATCCTTTGGACCTAGGGTTCCTGTACAGAGAAGCTCCAGGACGAAGGTAAGATTGATGACAAGACCGTCCCCAAGAGCAGACAGAAAGAGAAGGCCTTCCCCTGGAGCTGGCACCCTGAATTTGGACTTCAGCCTCCTAGACTGTGAGAGAATGTATTTCTTTTTGTTAAAGCCATCCACGTGTGATATTTCTATTATAGCAGTACTAGTTAACTAAGACTATGAGTCAGAACTGACTGAATGGTACTAACAACAACATAACAACAAAAAGAATGTATTAACCTACATGTAAATCAGAAGTGAAACAGAAGTCGGACTCTATTCTAATTAAGGAGCTGCAAGTTCTTATTCATGTTTGTATATATATGCATTGGCTTGTGGATTCAAAATGCTGACCTTTTGGTTAGCAGCCAAATGCTTAGCCACTTTGCCACCAGGGCTCCGCATACATAATTAGATAGTTCAAGTCGCACATATTTGCTCTATCAACACACCTCTGGATTTATAAAACAATAAAATTAGAGGACTAATCATGATGAAAGTGTCTGAAATAGTATAAACATTCTCCTTTTTTATGTTCTTTTTTATTTGGGTCAATTCTGAGACAGGAACAGAAGAATTAAGTAAACTTGAGATCATAATTAAACCTAAATACAAAGGGTATGTTTTCTCTTATTTTCTTATAATTTTATTAACCTAAAGATGTTGTGTCAGAAATAAAACACAGTAAAAGTGTTAGCATTTTTTGCAAAACTTAATCTAAATGAATGATGACACTATGGTATATAATGATTCAGCTTAAATACTATGGAGGCAGCTATGGAAAAAAGGGTGTGAAAGTATTTTTATTATTAGCCCTATATGAAAAAAAAAATCATAAAATAGCAAAATCAGACCACTTCCACAATTGTTTTACTATCAAGAAATTCTAGTGATGTTTTTATAATCTTTTTAAATTTTTTATTGTTGTAGTTTAAATGAAGTTTACATTTCAAGTTAGTCTCCCATACAAAAATTTATACATTCACTGTTTTGTGACCCTAATTGCTCTTCCCATACTGCGACAGCACACTCCTCCTTTCCGCCCCTGATTCCCCATGTCTATTCAACCAGTTGCCTTCCCATCTCACCTCCGGACAGAAGTTGCAGATTTAGTCTCTTGTATCTACTTGAGCTAAGAGGCATACTCCTCACGAGTATCACTTTTTGTCCCACAGTTAAGTCCAATCCCTGTCTGAAGAGTTAGATAATATAATGTAATTGGTCTTCAAATAGATATTTGGCTATAGAAAGTGCTGGCTCAGTAGTTAATAAGCTCACTAAATATTTAATTTTATATAAAATGTCTGTCATTCCAGTAAGCATTTCCAGAGCACATGTTCAGTTGAGGAAAAAAAAAAAAAAAAGCTAGTTTTCCTGAAATGGTACAATACAATATTTACATTAGTTTATACAGTTTAATTACTTTCTTTAGTTTTAGTGGCACATTAAACACTTTTATAGTGCAATAGCCAAATATAAAGCAAGATATTTGAAAAAGATACCAAGTGAGGAGTTATCTGTTACTCAGAGATGGATATTTGATCAAAAGCATTTTAAGTTGAAATTGACCAAAAAATTGCCATTATTCTTTTTGTTCATCAATTTTGCTTGAATAAATTTCAATCATTAGGAACACAAAATGCTGATATATGGCTCCTAGTGATTTATTTAGCCCAGACCTTAAGCATTTGGGAGGGATTTTATTTTCTTATTCCAGATATAATCATGTTGATGCTGTTTGTCATGGACCAGAAATGGACAGCTTAGTATTTTAAAACTAAACCATTCTATCCATCATTTTTGAAAGAACAATGACATTAGCACTACAGGCTTCACATCATTATCTTTAAAGATATGACTCCAAAAGTTCAATGTGATAACATAACACTATTTCACCAATCAAAATGTTGAGGAAGAAAGGTTAAAACTTACCAATTCACCAAACAAATCTGTAGAATAGCCAAGGATAATTTTACAGTCTACTGCATATGTGTATTCAATGTACTATTTTTTTTAAAATTGATTCAACAGTACTCTGAGTTTGGAAACTTTAAAAATCTGATATTGTATTTAATTTTCATTTTAAATAAGTCATTTTTCTTCGATATGTTACAGTAATAAAAAGAAAATTATGTTGCTAGTTTGTCTTGTTTGATATAAGATATTCATAATTAAATATGCAAAATTAACTTTTGACCTCTAAGACACATTCTCAAAGAATTTTGAATTAATGGTGTGATCAATGAATCATGACCTCTTTTCTCTCCACGACACTCCACTTACACATGCAATGCAAAATCCAGAGAGCAGACTGTCTGCGTATTTTAATCACTATTAATACAAATTTAATGTTCTTTAACCACAATACTACTATGTTGTCAACTTGTCATATAAGAATGATGAAACACAATCCTTGGACACATATTTTCAGGTGTCAAGGTTACTCTTCAAACTTTTGAATACCAAAAAAGAACATTTTAGGAAAAAAATGGGAAACATTAATATAAAATTGCCATTTTATCTATTAAAATTTTGTGAAGGGCATTAAAACAAATGAACAAACAAACAAAATGCTGCTGTTCACTGTAACTGTTGTTTAAAAAAATGAAACGAACATTTTAAAACCAAAATAGTAGGAATAATTTAATACAAAAAAAATAAAGTTTTGTTTAAAATTCAATTGATTGTTCTTATCTTCTTTTTGAACATACTAAAATTTAAAAAAAAAAAGAAAAGACGAACAAAAAAAGTATTGCCATCAATTAGCACTGGCTTTTGATGAGCAAATGAACATCTACTGCCATAAATTTACCAACTAATGATAATTTATAGAAAATATTGAAGGCATGGTCCAGATAAGCCTTCTCCCCATTGATCTCTTTTTACAGATTCGGACTTAGTACACCGTCAGCTAAAAAGAGGAAGACCCTCAATGAGATGAATTGACACAGTGGCTGCAAAAAAGGGGCTCAAGTATAGCAATGATTGTAAGGATGGTGTAGGACCGGGCAGTGTTCCGTTCTCTTGCACATAGGGTCCTATGACTTGACAGCACCTAACAACAACAATTTTTACTATAGATTTAATTTAATTTCAATGAAGTTTTATGTTTATGGAAGTAAGTACTCATCTTTCAATATTAGACCTTCTTGACCTGAGGGTCATTCCTGTAACAAGCAATTATAATATGTACTATATCACTTACTCATTGCCTCGATTACTAATAATAAATTTTATATTTTGATTATGATAAATAATAACCCTTCTCCATGATTCGTATTTATAAGAATATCCATTATGAGTACAAGAAAGGCTTCTGTGACTTTTATACTTTAGAGCTCAAAGGAACTTTATCAACATTAAATAATTAATTTTCAGAACACTGAAGGCAAGTTTTAATATTATCACTTTATAACCAGGGAAATGAGAACTGAATGTTAAACTTACTTACTGCATTAGATAAAGAGCTTGTCAGTCCTAGGATTAAAATTTGGAGTATGAGCCCAGATGTGTAGATGTAGTAAAAGAAACTAGTTGTTAGAAGGATTAAATATTATTATTTGCAATTATATGCTCAGAGTTCCTGAGAGGATTATATCTTGTGATTTGTTATAAGCTGTTGAGTAAAATTGTCTAATTTTTTTTAAGGAAATTGAACTTTGATAAGTTTTATTAATATATGACATAAATCATAAACTCTTTTCACTTCATGCTACTCTTTTTTTAATAAAAGTGTTATTTTTCAGCTGAATTTCACATTTCACTGGTATCCATGTTCTACAATTCATATTTCACATTTCACATTCACATTAGTAACCTGAGTTACTTGAGTAAAACTCATACAAGTGCTGGAATACCAATATATAATTATATACTAATATTTGTGATTAACACATTGCTGTTGAGGGACCCTGTCTTAGATATCTAGTGCTGTTATAACAGAAATACCACAAGTGGATGGCTTCAACAATCAGAAGTTTATTCTCTAACAGCCTAGTAGGCTAAAAGTCCAAATTCAGGGTATCAGCTCTGGGGGAAGTCTTTGTCTCTCTGTCAGCTCTGGAGGAAGGTCCTTGTCATCAATCTTCTCCTGGACTAGCAGCTTCTCAGTGCAGGGATCCTGGTTCCAAAGGATTTGCTCTTCTCCTGGCACTACTTTCTTGGTGGTGTGAGGTCCCCCTGTCTCTGCTCACTTCTCTTTTAAATTTCAAAAGAAATTGACACAAGACACCATCCAATCTTGTAGATTGAGTCCTGCCTCATTAACATAACTGCTGCTAATTCCATCTCATCAACATCATAAAGATAGGATTTATAACACATAGGAAAATCACATCAGAGGACAAAATGGTGAACAATCACACAATACAGGGAATTACGGCCTAGCCAAGTCTTCAGACATTTTTGGCGGACATGATTCAATCCATGACAGATCCTATAGGACAAAGTAGAAGAATTGACCTATAGGGTTTTCAAGGCTGTAATCTTTATGGAAGCAGACAGCTGCATCTTTAACCCATGGAGCCACTGGGGGGTTCAAATTACTGACTTGCTGGTCAGCAGCTGAACTCTTAACTACTGTGCCACTGAGGCTTCTAAAACTACTGATAAATTATTTTAAAAAACTAGGTACACAGGAATGAAATTGACTACATCTGTGGAAAGAGATGATGGAAAAGCTCAATATCATCAGTTAGAAAAAGGCCAGGGGGAGACATTGTAAGAGACCATCAATTGCTCATATACAAGTTCAAGTTAAAGAAAATTAGAATAAGTCCATGAGAGCCAAAGTATGACTTTAAGTACATCCCACCTGAATTTAGAGACCATCTCAAGAGATTTGAAGCATTAAACACTAATGACCAAAGACCAGACAAGTAGGGGAATGACGTCAAGGACATCATATATGAAGATAGCAATAGGTCATTAAAAAGATAGGAAAAAAAGAAAAGACAAAAATGGATGTCAGAAGACACTCTGAAACTTGCTCTTGAACGTCAAGTAGCTAAAGCAAAAGGAAAAAAATGATGAAGTCAAAGAGCTGAACAGAATATTTCAATGGATGGCTCAAGAAGACAAAGTAAAGTATTATAATGACATGGGCAAAGACCTGGAGATAGAAAACCAAAAGGGAAGAACATGCTAGGCATTCCTCAAGCTGAGAGAACTGAAGAAAAAATTCAAGCCTCAAGTTGCAATATTGAAGGATTCTACAGGGAAAATACTAAATGACAAAGGAAGCATCAAAAGAAGATGGAAGGGATACACAGAATCACTGTACCAAAAATCTTGGTTGACATTCAACCATTTCAGGAGTTAGCATCTGATCAAGAACAGATGGTACTGAAGGAAGAGGTCCAAGCTGCACTGAAAGCATTGGCAAAAAACAAGTCTTCAGGAATTGAAACAATACCAACTGAGATGTTTCAACAAACGGATGCAGCGCTGGAAGTGTTCACTCATCTATGCCAAGAAATTTGGAAGACAACTACCTGGCCAACCAATGGAAGTGGTCCATATTGGTGCCCATTCCAAAGACAGGTGATCCAACAAAATGGGAAGTCATAGAACAATATCATTAATATCATACGCAAGCAAAATTTTGCTGAAGATCATTCAAAATCGGCTGCAGCAGTACATCCATGGGAACTGCCAGAAATTCAAGCTCAATTCAGAAGAGGGCTTGGAACAAGGGTTATCTTTGCTGATGTCAGATGGATCCTGGCTGAAAGCAGAGAAGACCAGAAAGATGTTTACCTGTGTTTTACTGGCTGTGCAAAAACATTCGACTACGTGGATCATAACAAATTTATGGATAAATTGACGAAGAACGGGAATTCCAGACCACTAATTGTGCTCATGAGGAACCTGCACTTAGACCGAGAGGAAGTTGTTCAAACAGAAAAAGGGGATACTTCGTGGTTTAAAATCAAGAAAGATGCACACATCAGGGTTGTATCCTTTTACCATACTTACTCAACGTGCATGCTGAACAAACAATCCAAGAAGCTGAACTACATGAAGAGGAACACGGCACGAGGATTGGAGGAAGAATCATTAATAACCTGCCATATGCAGATGACACAACCTTGCTTGCTGAAAGTGAAGAGGACTTGAAGAACTTATTGATGACGATCAAAGACCACAGCCTTCAGTATGGATTACACCTCAACATAAAGAAAATAAATGGACCAATAAGCAACATCATGATAAATGGAGAAAGAGTTGAAGTTGTCAAGGGTTTCATTTTATTTGGATCCACAATCAACCCCCATGGAAGCAGCAGTCAACAAATCAAACAAGGTATTGCATTGGACAAAAGATCTCTTAAAGTGTTAAAAGCAAAGGTGTCACTTTAAGGACTAAGGTGTGCCTGACCCAAACCATGTTGTTTTCAATCATCTCATATACATGTGAAAGCTGGACAATAAATAAAAAATATCGAAAAAGAATTGATGCCTTTGAGTTATGGTGTTGGGGAAGAATATTAAATATACCATGGACTGCCAGAAGAATGAACAATCTGTCTAGGAAGAAGTACAGCCAGAATGCTCATTAGAAGGGTGAATGGTGAGACACTGTCTCACATTATTAGGACATGTTATTAGGAGGGACCAGTCCCTGGAGAAGGACTTCATGCTTTGTAGAGAGTCAGCAAAAAAAGAGGAAGATCTTCAACGAGATGGATTGACACAGTGGCTGCAACAGTGGGCTCAAGCGTAACAATAATTGTGAGGATGGAGCAGGACTGGTCAGTGTTTGGTTCTGTTGTACATAGGGTTGCTGTGAGTCTGAAATGACTTGAAGGCAGCTAACAACAACAACAATACAAAACTGATGGTTGAAAACTTTTTTCTTTAATCTTTTTCTGTACCCCACATAGCTGAGGTTGGGGATTCCTTTAAAGTGCAAAAAGAAGGATAATAAAAAGCAGATGGATTTTAGAGTTGACATGGATGTCTGAGTTTTCTCATACAAGATCAATGTATACCTTATTTCATACTTTTTTCTGTCTATTCCATAACTGAGGGAAAATGGGATGAAGGACTACTGCATATTAAAGATAATAAAATGTAAGTTGAGCTATTGTCTTCCAACGGTGTAAGCAGGGAGACTATTTCTCTTCATTTCTAAATCTCTTCCTATTTTTCTGAATCATAAACATATATCATCCTGTTGATTACTGTAAGAATATTTAGATTATTATAAAGTGTTAATCTAATTTATGCACATGTATTTAAGAACAGACCTATACGGGCATTGTCTGGATTTTTAAAAACTAAGCAAGGACTTTTTTTCTGAGTTACAACAGACGTGTCTACACTAGTGAGTTTTATTTGATTTACTTTGTTTTCTTTCAGATGCAGAACACTTGCTGCCATTTCATTTTAAATAATATTTGGAAGTTTTTCTAGAGTTTTATTCTTGCCTTGCTGTTTTTCTTTTCTTTTTTTTTTAATCTTTAGTCTCCTACAACACTGTCATATCAAAATGTATCTTAAAAGAGAGGAGCAAGAAAGTTTCAAATTGAAAGGGACAAGTTTGAAAAGAAATATTTGTTCAAGGAAATTTCTTATATTTTACAAGGGAAAACAGCTCAATTTTATCTTGACGTTTGGTTACACTTCCAGATGATCTTGCAGGCACCTTCAAGCGCAGATATCTTAAGAATTGAACAGCACTAACTTTATAGCTCTTATATAATGGTCTTAAAAAATACTTTAAATTACTGAAATTGAGAAAAAAGCAGAAAATTTTAATCATTACTCTAAATAGAATATTTACTTCTCTTCTGAACGTGAGGACAATGGGAGTCCATTCATCATTTTATTATCTTATGCCATGATGCTCTTTTTTTTATTTCCTACCAATGGAAATTTCAGAATATGTGTACTAATGGTACTTGAAATATGAGATTAGAGATGTGACCAAATATGAGATGTTTAAAAAAAGGCGATATCTCACTCTTGGAAGTGGATTTACTCTAAAATGACTCAAAGGATTCTGTCGTGATATTTTTTTCAAGGGCATAATAGTTTATCATTTTCATGTTATTGTTATTGTTGTTAAGTGTCGTCAAGTCGGTTCCAACTCATAGCAACCCTGTGCACCACAGAACGAAACACTGCCCGGTCGTGTGCCATGCTCACAATTGTTGTTATGCTTGAGCCAATTGTTGCAGCCATTGTGTCAGTCCATCTTCTTGAGGGTCTTCCTCTTTTTTGCTGACCCTATACTTTACCAAGCACGATGTCCTTCTCCAGGGACTCATCCCTCCTGACAACATGTCCAAAGTATGTAAGGCACAGTCTCGCCATCCTTCCTTCTAAATAGCATTCTGATTGTACTTCTTCAAAGATAGATTTGTTCATTCTTTTAGCAGTCCATGGTATAGTCAATATTCTTTGCCAACACAATTCAAAGGTACCAATTCTTCTTTGGTCTTCCTTATTCATTGTCCAGTTTTCACACGCATATGAGGCCATTGAAAATACCATGGCTTGGGTCAGACGCAGCTTAGTCTTCAAAGTGACATCTTTGCTTTTCAACACTTTAAAGAGGTCTTTTGCAGCAGATTTGCCCAATGCAGTGTGATGTTTGATTTCCTGACTGCTGTTTCCATGTGTGTTGATTGCTGATCCAAGTAAAATGAAATCCTTGACGACTTCAATTTTTTCTTTGTTTATCATGATGTTGCTTATTGGTCCAGTTGTGAGGATTTCTGTTTTATTTATGTTGAGTTGTAATCCATACTGAGGACTGTGGACTTTGATCTTCACCAGTAAGTGCTTCAAGTCCTCTTCACTTTCAGCAAGCAAGGTTGTGTCATCTGCTTATCGCAGGTTGTTAATGAGTCTTCCTCCAATCCTGATGCCCCTTTGTTCTTCATATAATCCACCTTCGTGGATCATTTATTCAGCATCCAGATTGAATAGGTAAGGTGAAAGGATGCAACCCTGATCCACACATTTACTGACTTTAAACCACGCAGTATCCCCTTGTTTGTCCGAACAACTGCCTCTTGATCTGTGTACAAGTTCCTCATGAGCACAGTTAAGTGTTCTGGAATTCCCATTCTTTGCAATGGTGTCCGTAATTTGTTATGACCCACAGAATCAAATGCCTTTGCATAGTCAATAAAACATAGGTAAATATCTTTCTGGTATTCTCTGCTTTCAGCCAGGATACATTTGACATCAGCAACGATTTCCCTGGTTCCACATCCTCTTCTGAGTCCAGCCTGAATTTCTGGTAGTTCCCTGTTGACATACTGCTGCAGTCACTTTTGAATGATCTTCAGCAAAGTTTCACTTGCGTGTGATACTAATGATATTGTTCGATATTTTTTACATTCAGTTGGATCACCTTTCTTGGGAATAGGCATAAATATGGATCGCTTCCACTTGGTTGGCTAAGTAGTCTGTTTTTCAAATTTCTTGGCATAGACAAGGGAGCACTTCTTGCGCTGCATCCATTTGTTGAAATATCTCAATTTATATTCTTTCAATTCCTGAAGTCTTGTTTTTCACCAATGCCTTCAGTGAAGCTTGGACTTCTTCCTTCAGTACCATCGTTCCTGATCATATGCTACCTCTTGAAATGGTTGACTGTTGATCAGTTCTTTCTGGTATAATGATTCTGTGTATTCCTTCCATCTTCTTTTGATGCTTCTTGTATTGTTTAATATTTTCCCCATAGAATCCTTCACTATTACACCTTGAGGCTTCAATTTTTTTCTTCATTTCTTTCAGCTTGAGGAATGCCTAGTGTGTTCGTCCCTTTTGGTTTTCTATCTCCAGCTCTTTGCTCATGTCATTATAATACTTTACTTTGTCTTCTCAAGCAACTCTTTGAAATCTTCTGTTTAGTTCTTTTACTTCATCATTTCTTGCTTTTGCTTTAGCTCCTCAACATGCATGTTGCTGTGATGCTGGAAGCTATGCCACCAGTATTTAGATACCAGCAGGGTCATCCTTGGCAAATAGGTTTCACCTGAGCTTCCAGACTAAGCCAGACTTAATAAGAAGGACCCGGCAGTCTACTTCTGTAAAGAATTACCCGGTGAAAACCTTATGAATAGCAGGAGACCATTGTCTGATACAGTGTCAGAAGATGAGCCCCCCAGTTTGGAAGGCACTCAAAAGACAACTGGGGAGGAGCTGCCTCCTCAAAGTAGAGTCAACCTTAATGGCGTGGATGGAGTCAAGCTTTCGGGACTTTTATTTGCTGATGTGGCAAGGCTCAAAATGAGAAGAAAGAGCTGCAAACATCCATTAATAATCGGAATGCAAAATATGCGAAGTATGACTCTAGGAAAATTGGAAATCATCAAAATGAAATGGAAAGCATAAATATCCTGGACATTAGTGAACTAAAATGGACTGGTATTGGCCGTTTTGAATTGGACTACCATATGGTCTACTATGCTGGGAACGACAACTTGAAGAGGAATGGTGTTGCATTCATCCTCAAAAAGAACATTTCAAGACCTATCCTGAAGTACAACACTGTCAGTGATAGGATAATATCCGTATGCCTACAAGGAAGACCATTTAATACAACTATTATTCAAATTTATGTGCCAATCACTAAGGTCAAAGATGAAGAAATTAAAGATTTTAATCAACATCTTCTGTCTGAAATTGATCGAACTTGCAATCAAGATGCCTTGATAATTACTGGTGGTTGGAATGTGAAAGTTGGAAACAAAGAAGAAGGATTGGTAGTTGGAAAATATGGCCTTGGTGATAGAAATGATGCTGGAGATCGCATGATAGAATTTTACAAGACCAATGAGTTCTTCATTGCAAATACCTTTTTTCACCAACATAAACGGTGAATATACACATGGACCTCACCAGATGGAATACACAGGAATCAAATCGACTATATCTGTGGAAAGAGACAATGGAAAAGCTCAATATCATCCATTAGAACAAGGCCAGGGGCTGACTGCGGAACAGACCATCAATTGCTTATATGCAAGTTCAAGTTGAAACTGAAGAAAATTAGAACAAGTCCATGAAAGCCAAAGTAGGACCTATCATTTTCATAATCACCCTTAAATTGAGAATTCAGGGACATATTAAGAAATCGTACAGGGCATAATTAATTTCTTATCCTACATTTAATACATTTACTCAGTCTGAATAAAACAGCACCTGACATTTTATCTGATAAATTTGATCTCATTTAGTACTCAAGAATTATCTTCAAATTCAACCTTAAATACCATAAAGACATCTACAATACATGAAATAAATTGAAGGTTAACCTGCCATGTGTTATTTTACAGGAAACAAATTTTCCATCCTGTGGGGAAGGTGGAGCCCTAGTGGTGTAGTGCTTAAGAGCTTGGTTGGCAGTTCCAATCCACCAGCTGCTCCTTGGAAACCCTATGGGACAGTTCTACTCTGTCCTATATGGTCGCTATGAGTTGGAATTGACTCAGCTGCAGTAGGTTTGTTTTTATTTTTGGGGGTGAAGGTAAGAAATTAATTAATTAACCATTAATTTCCTATCTACCCTTGATAGCCAACCCTAACTCCTGATGAGTAGCAGGTTATATATATATATATAATATATATATATATGGGGTCCATAGTAACAATGTTAACTGATGCACATTTTCAAATCTTTTTTTTTTTTTTTAACTCTAGCTGATTTGGTAAAATAATTAGTAAAAACATTTGTTTTTTCCTTTTTAGTACATAAAATCATTAGTACATCTATTTTAAATGGTCCTAGATAATTTTTCATGTTCCTATCCCAATTCATGGGCAAAATCTACTGGGAATATTATTTTGAGAACACAGTGAAGCCTATCTTAATTCAATGACAAAGAGTATCATGACTGAAGTGGTATCTTTCTAAGATAAGAAATAGAAATTTGTGGCACGTGAATCATTCGTATGTTATCCCAAAATTTGAGTCAATCTAACTAATGTATAAATTTTGAAAGAGTTAATGATTAATGAACCTAAAATGGTGATTTATTCTTTGTATGTTACTTGCCATATTGCTAGTATATTGAAACTTGCTAAATAAGACATTACTGTTTAATAAATAATTCAACATTCCTTGTAGAGTTGTGTATCCAATAATATACCTTTAAATTTGTGGTTGACATCAACGTGTGATTGCTCCATTCACATGCTTCTGCTTCTAAATATAACCAGTTTATGAACTATGGGGAATAGAGAATGGGAAAACTTTTTTATGATCTTAGACTCAAAAAAATGAAAGTACAGAATTCTGCGGCACATTTATTTTATGTAATGTTATGTGAGAGTACGTATTACCACTTTTTACCAATTTAATTTAGTTGTATTCACTATACATGATTAATCATAGGAAAAGTATCTATTTTGGGGCTAATCTATATGAAATGTAAAAAAAAGCTTCCTAAGACATACATTAAGTAGACTCCATTAGTGACCTGTCGTGAGCTCATACCCATTAAACCTTTGTAAAATATTGCCAATGTTCTAGAATGTGACAAGGTCGTTATAAGTTAACTTAGTATGCAATATTATTTGAAAATACATACACTTTTATTATTTTCAGGAATCAAAAGTTATTCATTAAAGTAGTTTACATAAAACAAGTTTAATTAAGTCATTTTTTCATTACACTATGACAATCTTTACACTTGATTGAAGACACAGTCTGAAGAAGCATCATCATTTTCAATAATTTCAATATGTTCTACTAAATGCAAAGAATACAATTGTAATTGGGTAAGAAATATAATAAATGTCTCTGCCACATAAGCATAAATGAAAGATGATATTACAAATTAAGTACACACCCGATGAGTGATGTTGTTGTTGTGTGCCATCAAGTCAATGCCAACCCATAGCAGCCCTATATGACAGAATACAACAGCCCCATAAGGTTTTCTAGACAGTAATCTTTATGGAAAAGATCTCTTTAAAGTGTTGAAAAGCAAATATGTCACTTTGAGGACTAAGGTGTGCCTAACCCAAGCCATGGTATTTTCGTTTGTCTCACATTCACGCAAAAGCTGGACAACGAATAAGGAAGACAGAAGAGGAATTGATGCCTTTGAATTATGCTGTTGGTGAAGAATATTAAATATACTATGGACTGCCAACAGAATGAACAAGACTGTCTTGGAAAAAGTACAATGAGAGTTCTCCTTGGAAGTGAGGATGGCGAGACTTCGTCTTACGTACCTTGGACGTGTTATCAGGAGGGACCAGTCTCTGGAGAAGTACATCAGCTTGCTAAGGTATAGGGTCAGTGAAAAAGAGGAAAACCCTTGATGAGATGGATTGACACAGTGGCTGCAACAAAGGGCTCAAACATGACAATTGTGAGGATGGCACAGGACTGGGCAGTGAACTGACTGGACAGCACCTAACAACAACATATCTTTATGAGAGCAAATCGTTAGGTCTTTTCCTCAGCAGAGTGGCTGATGAGTTTGAACAGCCCACCAGTTAGCAACCAAGTGCTTAAAATTGCACTTTCAGGGCTCCTTATAAGTGATGCGAAATAACCACAATTTATACTTTAAAACCGCAATCAATAAAATATATAATTAGGTGTCTGGGCATTCTGTATTTTGGGCTTTTCGCACCTAATTTCACAAAGGCAGTTATAATTATGGCCACATGGTCAAATAAGTCAATACTGTGTAAACATCATTTGCCAAATAAAATCTTTTTTAATAACATCTTTGAATATTAAATACTTGTATTTAAAGTATCTAAAGAGACCATTTTAGCTACATAACATCCACATAAGCTAAGTATGACAGCATTAAGGTATTGTCATTTTACTGTTGAGGTGGATTATATATAAAAAACAAAAAAAACAACACTGTTGCCCTTGAGTGAATTCTGACTCCTAGCAAGCCTACAGGACAGAGTGGAACTGCTCTATAGGGTTTTCAAGGAGCGGCTGGTGGATTTGAACTGTCAGTCTTTTGGTTAGCAGCTTTAGCATGCTGTAGCTCTTAACCACTGCACCACCAGGGCCCCTGAGTTATATATGGTTATGCAATTGATCAAATAATGTGGATATTTATCCAGTATCTCTTTCTAGTCTCATGCTGCTGCTTCTTAGGGCCAGCAGCCTCCTGTATGATTACATTTTGGAGAGTGATTAGATGTCTTCTCCCTTTATCGGCAGCATTTTCCCCACACTTGATCCTTATTTTCCCACAATTCCTTTACCAGAGGTTACACCTTTTCTTTAAGTTCTCTATATTAAAACATTAATGTATTATACCTACTAGTTAAAAAGTAAGTAAATTCCACAGAAATACATTAAGCATGACTGAGATAGCCAATTTGATGGAAGAGAGTGGAAAGGAAACATGAGGGCACTGGTTAAGAAAAAAATGTCAATGTAAACAAGGTTAGTCAACATGACGTATCTTCCTATGGCGAAGCTTGTCACTTGTAGCCTACTTTTGCAACTGCTTAAATTCATAAGGTACTTGGTAACCTTTTTCTCAGAAGAATAGATACTATACACTATTTCAGGATCCCTGGGGGCGTACTGGTTAAAGTGCTTTGCTGCTAACCCAAAAGGTTAGTTCAAACCCACCAGCTGCTCAGTGGAAGAAAGATGTGTCAGTCTGCTTCTGTAAAGATTTGCAGCCTTGGAAACCCTATGGGGCAGTTCTACTCTATCTTAAAGGGTTGCAATGAGTCAGAATCAACTCAAGGGCAGTGGGTTTTTGATTTTTTTGTACTTCTTCCCTGATATTTAAGATTTACAGTACTGAAAATGAGTTTTAATACAATAATATTTATAGTCTCTATCTAAAGCACATGATTCAAACTTTTCTCTCTAGATGATAGAATATCTTAGATGATCAGGTTATTTATCCAAAAGTCTTGATATGTCTAAGATTGACATGCACTAATACCTTTCAAATTAACATTTATGTTCATGAATTTTGAATTCTACTGATACTGCAACAAAACATAGAATGTGTGTACACATGATTTAACATTTGCAATGAACACTCTGAACAATAAAAATAGTTTAGGAACAATTATCCTCAAAAATATTTACTAATCCAGTAAATATAAGCCCTGGTGGCACAGGGGTTAAGATCTCAGCTGCTAACCAAAAGGTCTTCAGTTTGAATCCACCAGCTGCTCCTTGGAAACCCTACAGGGCAGTTCTACTCTGTCTTATAGGGTCGCTATGTGTCAGAATCGACTCGATGGTAAAGAGTTTAGTTTTTAGTTTATATATATATATATATATTGATTTATACATGTAGGTGCATTTTTTTTCTTTAAGTCAGTGTTAATACTTAACATCATGCTAAATGTTTTTTTCTTTATCTTTGTCTCCCTAAAATAAAATACGAAGGAATAGTTTTATTAAAGATTAAGTAATATTTTAAGGAATGAAATTAATACCCCATTAGGGAATAAGTGGCAGACTAGTTGAAATATTTATGATCTATTTTATAACTAGGCATCTCAGCAGCATAAACAGAGCAGGTAGCTTTGCTAAAGGCTGCAAAATATTTTATCTAAGTGCCTGAGAGGTAAACACTGGAAATTTCCTGTTTGCCTTGGAGAGAATATAAAATCAATAAAACAATCAAAACAAGCTTCGTACGATATTGTCTCCTGGCCCAATTATCATTTTGATCATTTTATTCTTAATTATATTTTTCCAATAGGATGAGTTATGTTTAAAGGATAATTTTATCTAATTAAAAGACATGGGTATCACTGTGGTGCATTTAAATAGGTTCTTTCTCAGTTTCTTAATCCTTGCCACATTTTTTTTTCTTATTTGCTGTTAAACTACACCAGATAAACTGCATATAGTGGTAGGCACCAGGTTTCTTTGATTAATTACATGTCAAAAATCAAGAGCCAACACAAAACTAAAGACATTATTCAAATACTTGGGCTGAAGGTAAAAAGACCCTGGTCACCTCTGTTACTCAAAGCAACTTGAATCTAATAAGAAACAACAACAATGTACATCATTTATGCTAAAATGTTTTATGATTTATTTGGATTTTTCAAAGAATCACTATGTTAACACTTCCAACCATTTTTATATTTTCTTAAGGCAATCATTTACCACTAAAATATTATTAAATTCTTACTTGTTCTGTGATTATTTTCACTTAACAATTTTTTTTTGTTATGATAGATTTTTATCTTCAGACATGGAGCCAGCTATAATCCATAATAGACTAAATAAAGTTTATCACAACTCTTAGATCTTGAAAATAATGTTAATGCATATCATATACTTTGCTTTAAGAAAATTTCAACGGATTAAATTGTCACCTGCCTAATACACTGAGAATTCTTACTTATACTTGCTGTCGTGGAAAGGAATGAGAAGTGAATTAAGAAGTTTCCTAATAACTTAGTTTTTGTTTGTTTGTCTTTACATTTGATAAGTTCTATGACTACTTGTAGATATAAAGCATTATTTTTTATAGAGTGTTGTTTTTGTTTTCTAAATTAAGATGGGAAGATGAGGGATCACAATTTGTGGTGGTGGGTCAGCAATTCTTTGATAAAATGTATGAAGGAGACGCACAAGATAAATCACCTGTATTATGCATGTTATTTCTTGCTTCCATTAGATAGCAGCAGTAATATCTCCTCATGATGACTGCGATTAATAACCACTAAAACCCATTGCCATTGAATTAGTTCTGACTGATAACAACCCTATAAGACAGAGTAGAACTACCCCATAGGGTTTCCAAGAATCAGCTGGTGGATTTGAACTGCCGACCTTTTGGTTAGTAGCCGAGTTCTTAAACACTGTACCACCAGAGCTCCTAATAATAGCCACTAAACCAAACCAAACTCATTGCCGTGGAGTCTTTTCCAACTCATAGCTACCATATAGTAAGCTATAATTCTTCTTTGTGCTTTACAGTCCACTGGTACAAGGGGCCTATGTTACTTACATAAACAGTCCACCCCTCTGAAGTTTCTATATACATAGTGTCTAAAGTTACAGGGACTACAAGTACAATTTTACAAAAATTTTCACCTTTGTACTCTGTTTATTTTGGATTTCAGAACTTTGTTTATTTGACAGCCCCACATGTAATGATTATTGCTTTAAGGAATATATTGCATCATGAAGTACAGTGCTCCATCATTTCAGGTGTGAACTCTAGGCTTGCATTTCAGCTGCATCATTAAGAGATCACTCGACTATAATATTACGCTAGCATCTTCTGGAGATATTGTGTGAGGTAGAACCAGTCAATTACCTATGTCTATTGAGGAATTTCCTTTCTCATGAAGTATGTCTTTTGGTTTCAAGGATACTATGGGGATTCCCATACTAGTAAATCAGATCCTTTTGGATAAGGTACACAGCATCCACCTCTGTAGCTGGCTAGTGAAAACTTAATTTTCAGCTGTATCTCAATCATCCTTCACAAGTGGGAGACTATGTTGTTGGGTCTACATATAGTATCCATCTTTGTCACTATACAGTACTTTGTTTAACAGTCCGTTTTGTAAGCTTTGGGATGATCAGGGATAGAGGCTGCCTGATACAAACTGGCTGACTTATCTTTTCCTGTTGATTGTTTAGTACCTAGCTTAGTTTCTTAGTGCTACTGCAACAAAAACAAAAACGACAACACCAAAAAAAAAAAAAAAAACCACACACAAACAAAGATAAAAAACACTGTGCATGGCTTTAAAGAATAAAAGATTATTTTCTCACATTTCAGGTGGTTAGAAGTCTGAGTTCAGGGCATCAGCTCTGAGGGAGTTTCTTTGTCTATTTTAATCTCTAGTAGCTGCCAGCAATCTGGCATTCCTAGGCTTCTAGATGCATTGTCCTTGTGTGTGTCTTTGTGTATCTTCTGCTCTTTTTATCATCACTCAGAAGTTACTAGATTTAGAACACACCCTACTCTGGTATGACCTAATTAACATAACAAACTAAAACCTCTATTTCCAAACAGGCTCATCTTTACAAGCTCAGGGTTAGGACTTCAACATAATTTTTTAGGAGAACATAATTCAATCCATAACAGTGCCTCTTTTTAAATTGATGCTCTTTAATGAAAATTAATGTTTATTACAAAGACTATTGTCCTTTATACATACTCTCAAAATTCTATTTACATGACTTTTCCCCAGACTTCTTTGCCTTGATCTTCAAATCTTTCTTTTTCCAGAATATTAACTAAGCAGGGTAGAGGGCCAGCGAAAAAGAAGCATACCCTCAACAAGATGGATTGACACAGTCGCTGCAACAATGGGCTCAAGCATAGCAACGATTGTGAGGACACACAGGACCAGGCAGTGTTTCATTCTTCTGTACATAGGGTCACTATGAGTCGGAACAAACTCGATGGCACCTAACAACAACAACTAACCAGCTAAACCATCTGCCATTGCCTATGAGTCCACGTATATCCTTATCTCAGGTCAATGCTTTCTCCATAAATGTAGATGATGAAGTGCAACATCTAAAACTCCACACAGTGAGAGTACTTTCCTTCACCATTGCATTTTAGGGCTACTCCTGTATGTAGCTGTAGTGCAGCAGCAGTTCATATTCAGCTTACACCTCTATACAGAGCCAATTCACCTAGAAATCAAACTTCATTTTCCTCCACCTTTGGGAGTTTGTTATATGGAGCCCCCATGAAGGAAGAGGTACAATATCATTATCACAATAATAGGAAAAGAATCCATTAAAACTATGACAGTTGTCATGAAGTCTGTTATTCAGTATACTTGGGCCTTTTGGATCTGCTCAAGTTAGTTCCTGTATGTACCACTTCAATATTAATGATTAATTGCTACTGGGCGTACCCAAACTTATACTTGGATGAGTCTGGCAGAATCAGCTCATGATGGACAGCTCTGGATACATGGTTACTTGATGTCTTATAGTTATATGCTTTATCTTTACTGGGTCTTAGTAACCTGTCATTTTAGCATACTGTGGTATGCTGGTGTGTCACTATGATAATGAAAGCTATACCACCATTATTTCAAATACCAGAAGAGTCACGCATAGTTAACAAGTTTCAGAGGAGCTTTCAGACTAAGACAGACTAGGAAGTAGGACCTGGCAATCTACTTCTGAATAAAAAAAATTATACAGTGAAAACCTTATGAATAGTAGTGTAATATTGTCTGTTATAGTGCTAGAAGATGAACATCTCAGCTTGGAAGGCACAAAAGTAATACTGGGGAAGAGCTGCCTTCTCAAAGTATAGTCAACCTTAACAACAAGGATAGGACAAAACTTTTGGGACCTTCATTTGCTGATGTGGCACCATCCAAAATGAGAAGAAACTGCTGTAAACATCTGTTAGTAATCGGAACATGGAATGTATGAAGTATGAGTCAAGGAATATTGGAAGTCTTTATAAATGAAATGCAACACATAAAGATCAATATTCTAGACATTAATGAGCTGAAATGGACTGATATTGATCATTCTGAAGCAAAGAATCATGTGGTCTACTATGTTGCGAATGACTATTTGAAGAGGAACTGTGTCACATTCATCATCAAAATGAACGTATTGAGATCTATCCCGAGTATAACCTTGACAGTAATAGAATAATATCCATACAACTACAAGGAAGAACAGTCAACATGACTATTATTCAAATTTACATACCCACCATTAAGGCCAAAGATGAAGAAATTGAAGATTTTTTCCCAAATTCTGCAGAATTTTCATGAAATTGATGAAACATGCAATCAAGATGCATTGACAATTATTGGTGATTGGAGTGCCAAAGTTGTAAACAAACAAGAAAAATCAGTAGTTGTAAACTATGGCCTTGGTGATAGAAACAATGTCAGAGAGTACATGATAGATTTTTGAAAGACCAATGACTTATTCATTGCAAATACCTGTTTTCAAACACATAAACGATGACTATCCAAGAGGTCCTCGCTGGATGGAATATACAGGAATCAAATCTACTACATCTGTGGAAAGAGATGGGAGAAATTCACTATCATCAGTCAGAACAAGACCAGGGCCTATTACAGAACAGACCATCAACTGCTCATATGAAAGTTCAAGTTGAAGATGATGAAAATTGAAACAAGCCCACAGAGACAAAGTAAGACGTTCAGAATATCCCGCTTATATTTAGAGATCATCTCAAGATTAGACTTGAAATAGCGAACATAAATGACCAAAGACCAGACCAGTTGTTAGATGACATCAAAGAAATCATACATGAAGAAGTGAAAGGTCATTAATAAGACAGGAAAGAAAGAAAAGATCAAAATGGATGTCAGAAGAGACTCAATCTTGCTCTTGAATGTAAAGTAGCTAAAGAAAATGAAAGAAATGATGAACTAAAAGAGCTAAACAGACAATTTCAAAGGATGGCTCAGGAAGACAAAGTAAATTATCATAATGAAATGTGCAAAGAACAGGAGTTAGAAAACCAAAAGATAAGGATGCACTCAGCATTTCTCAAGATGAAAGAACGAAAGAAGAAAACCCAAACCTCCTGTTACAAGATTGAAGGATTCTGTGGGGAAAATATTTAACAATGCAGAAAGCATCAAAAGAAGATGGAAGGAATACACAGAGTCACAGTACCAAAAACAATTGTGGGACATTCCACCCTTTCAGCAGGTAGCATATGATTCAAGAGCCAATGGTACTGAAGGAGGAAATCCAAGCTGCACTGAAAGCATTGGAAAAAGAAAAGTTTCCAGAAATTGATGGAATAGCAATTGACATGTTTCAACAAATAGATCCAACAAAGAAAGCACTTACTAGTCTATGCAAAGATTTTTGGAAGGCAGCTACCTGGTCAAATGGTTGGAAGAGATCGAAATTTGTGCCTATTCCAAAGAAAGGTAAACCAATGGAATGTGAAAATTTTTGAACAATATCATTAATATCACACATAAGTAAAATTTTGCTGAAGATAATTAAAAAATGGTTGCAGCAGTACATTGACAGGCAACTGCCAGAAATTCAAGCCAGATTCAGAACAGGACGTGGAACCAGGGGTATCACTGCTGATGTCAGATAAATCTTGCTTGAAAGCAGAGAAAACAGAAAGATGTTTATGTGTGTTTTATTGACTACACAAAAGCATTTGACTGAGTGAATCATAATAAATTATGGTTAACATTGAAAATAATGGGAATTCCAGATCACTTAATTGTGCTCATGTGGAATCTGTACATAAAGCCAGATGCAGTTGCTCAAATAAAACAAGGGGATACTGTGAGGTTTAAATTCAACAAATCTGTATATCTGGGTTGCATTCTTCCACCATTCTTATTCAATCTGTATGCTGAGCAAATAATCCGAGAAGCTGAATTATATGAATTATGGTGTTGGTGAGGAATACTGAATATACCATGGATTGACAGAGGAAGGAACAAAACTGTCTTGGCAAAAGTACAGCTATAATGTTCTTTAGAAGCAAAGATAGCAAAACATCATCTCATATATTCTGGACATGTTATCAGGAAGAATGAGTCCCAGGAGAAGGACAACATGCTTCATAAAGCAGAAGGTCAGCAAAAAAGAGGAAAACCTTCAACAAGATGGATTGACACAGTGGCTGCAACAACGGACTCAAACATAACAATTTTGAAGATTGTCCAGGACAAGGCAGTGTTCCGTTCTGTTTTTCACTGGGTAGCTATGAGTCAGAACCCACCCAATGACACCTAGCAACAACAACAACAACAATAACAATCAACATCCGTAGAAGCAGTGGTCAAGAAATCAAACGACGTATTTCATTGTGCAAGTCTGCTGTAAAAGTCCTGTTTTATAGTGTTAAAAAGCAAATTTGTTACTTTGAGGACTAAGGTGAGTCTGACACAAGCCATGGTAATTTCAATCTCCTCATATGCATGCAAAAGCTGCACAATGAAGAAGGAAGACTGAGGAAGAATTGATGTATTTAAATTATGGTGTTGGTGAAGAATATTGAATAGATCATGAACTGACAGAAGAAGGAATGAATCTGTCTAGGCAGAAGTATAGCCAGAATGTTACTTAGTATGCAAGGATTATGAGACTTCACCTCATGTACTTTGGGCATGTTGTCAGGAAGAACCAGTTCCTAGAGAAGTATGTCAGGCTTTGTAAAGTATAAGGTCAGCAAAAAAGAGAAAATCTCAACTAGATGGATTGACACAGTGGTTGATTCAATGGGCTGAAACATAAAAATAATTGTGAATGTCTTAGTTATCTAAAAAAAAACAAACCCATTGCTGTTGAGTTGGTTCTGACTCATTGTGATCCTACAGGACAGAGCAGAACAGCCCTGTAGAGTTTCCAAGGAGCACCTGGTGGATTTGAACTGTCAACATTTTGGTTGGCATCCATAGCACTTAAACACTATGCCACCAGGGTTTCCCTTAGTTATCTTGTGCTGTTATAATAGAAATACCACAAGCAGATGGCTTTAACAAATGGAAATGTATTCTTTCACAGTATAAGTCTGAAATTAGGGAGCCCTCTCCTGGGAAGTCTTTCTCTCTCTGTCAGTTCTAGGGGAAGGCTCTTGTCTTCAATCTTCCCCTGGTCTAGGAGCTTTTCAGTGTAGGGACCCCAGGTCCAAAGGATGTGCTCTGTTCTCGGTGCTTCCTTCTTGGTGGCATGAGATCCTATTCCTCTCTGCTCATTTCTCTCTTTTATATCTCAAAAGAGATTGACTCAAGATACAACCAAATGTTGTAGATTGCATCCTGCCTCATTAACATAATTGTCCCAATCTTGCCTCATTAACATCAGATTAGGATTTACAACACATAGGATAATCACATCAGATCACAAAGTAGTGGACAACAACACAATACTGGGAATCATGGCCTAGCCAAGTTGACAGATTTTGGGGGACACAATTCAATCCATAACATTCCACACTTTGGTCCCCCAAATTCATATCCTTGACACATATCAAACACATTTACACCAGCATATCATCTGAAAAGTCTTAAATCAACTTCAAGTGCAAATTCTATCCTGGGGATAAATTTGTCTTCATCTCTAACATCTAAAATACAATTTATCTGCTTCCAAAGTACAATGTGAAACTGGCACAAGTTAGACATTTCCATTACAAATGGGAGAATTTTGAGGGAAAGAGGGGTAACAGGCATGAAGAAAGTCAGCAGAACACGTTACATTAGTTCTCAAGGCTTGAAAATAATTCTCTGTTCTCTAACACCAATGGTCCTGCCCTCCAGACTCTGGGTGTTGGTTTCTTCCTACTGAAATAGACACTCTGGATACTTATTTGCCCTCCCTGTACACAATACTTATGCCAATACTACTATCTGTGGACTTAAAGAATGCCTTATCCACTGTCATGGTATCTTACACAACATTGCCTGGGATCAAGGGACTCACTTCACAGCAAATGAAGTGCAGTAATGGGCCCACGCTCATGGAATTCACTGATTTTTTTAACCGTGTTCCCCATCATCCTGAAGCAGCTGGCTTAACAGAACAATGGGATGACCTTCTAAAGACACAATCATGGTGCCAGCTAGGTGACAATACATGGAGGGTGGGTCAATGCTGTCCAGGAGGCTGTATATGCTCTTAAACACAGTCCAATATATGATGTTGCTACAGCCAAGGAGATGCTCTCTCAAACTCTTTTATTTAGTATATCATATAACACAAAACAAAAAGCAAAACTGCATTTGACCGGCAAGATGGCACTCTAGGAAGAAACACCACGTCATCCCTCCACAGCAAAGATCCAAAAAACTAAGCCAAACAGAGAATGCAACAATCCTGAAACCCTAGAACATCAAATGAAGAGATAGATAAAGAACTCAGCCGAGCACCAAATGGAGTGAGAATACTGAAAGAGAATGGACAGCGAGGAGAGATTCATGCAGAGGTCCCCTACTAGCTAACGCAGCATGGATCCACCATCTGGGACTCCTATCGGAAACCAGCAAACAGGGGTACGAAAAAGCAGCCCCATGGAGCGTCCAGTGGGAGACAAAACAGCAGGGACGAAACAAACAAATCTACAATAAATAAACGAGAGAAATATCTACTGAATGCCCCGAAAACAGCAAACAATATCAAAACATTTACAAAAACAGGACAGGATAGTTCCAGTAGGTGTCCAAATTAAAACAACAGATGACGCTCCTGTGGAAGAAAATGCACTAGAAGTACCTGATAGGGAATTCAAAACTCTAATACTCGGAATTTTCCAAGAACTGAGGCAAAAAGCTGACAAACATGAGGAAAAAAAAGACAAATTCATGGAAAATACAGACAAAAAATTGGAAGAATTCAGGAAGATGATGCAGGAACAAAATGCCAAAATAA
>NW_004443970.1:183061-185034 GCF_000243295.1 Trichechus manatus latirostris | reverse complement strand
ATCCTTGATCCAAAGTAAAGGGAGTTTCTCTAGGGTGTGGCCTGCACCACCTTTTACCTTACAAGAGATAAAAGGAAAAAGAAGCAAGCAGAGAATTGGGGACCTCATACCACCAAGAAAGAAGCACAAGGAGCAGAGCATGTTCTTTGGACCCGATGTTCCTGTGCAGAGAAGATCCTAGTCCAGGGGAAGACTGATGATGACGAAGACCTTCCTCCAGAGCTGACAGAGAGAGAAAGCCTTCCCCTGGAGATGATGCCTTGAATTTGGACTTCTAGCCTTCTAGACTGTGAGAAAATAAATTTCTCTTTGTGAAAGCCATACACTTGTGGTATTTCTGTTAGAGCAGCACTAGATGACTAAGACAGTAACTAAAACTGTCTTTGTTTCCAAAATATTTTTTCTCACTTATTGATGAGATTAAAAAGAAATTGAACATTAAAGTATAAATTATTTATGTTTGTTACCTTTAAAATAGAATTTTATTAGTCATGCTTGCATAAGGAAAAGACAAAATGTAAATAAATATATTCTTTATGCAACACAGATTATAAAACACACTTTGGAAGATGACGAGGACTACTTAGGCCCCTCTTGTGGCTATTTTTAAAACTACTTCCCAAAGACAACATGCTTTCATTGTAGTGACTCTTTAGTTTTATTTACAGGTCCCAGACACAGTAATGTAAATTACTTTGGAAATTTAAAAGTTTCTTGAGACCCACGTGATGGCAATAGGTTTGGTTTGGTGGTTTGGAGATGCAAAATCTTAAACAATATGACTTTATGTACATGCCTTCAAAGTTCAATTCTCTGAGATTCCTGTAGCAATATTATGAGTTATTGTTGTCCTTCACTCAAAATTCTGGAAGTGCCTAAGGCATAGAGGAGTTGTAATGAATAGTGGGAGTTTTGCTGGCATGTGATTCAGCGTGTGTTCCTCACTGTTTCTTTGTTGCCAGCTTCAGAAAGTGGGATGGATCTGTTATGTATCAACGCTGATGCTATCCAGAGAATCTGACAGAGGTGAGGAAATAAATGGTTTGAGGTGGGCACATTAAAGTGACTCTCATGTTGACGTAACTGTTTTATAGGTTTAGTAGAGAACTTTCTATATCCAATTAATAATCTCATTTTATCTTGTCAAACTAAACATAAAGAGCCTTTTGGAACAAAGCTGTGCATGAGGTTTTGACTGTGCCTATTATGTGAGTAAAGCTCACTCTGGTAGGTTGGAATTCAGTAGGTAAATTGGCACTGCATTTGGTTGTGCTTCTTTGAAGAAGAAGAAAACACCGGAATGAAAATTCTGTGAAATATTGACATTCTTTATTTTTTGGAAAATTTTTCAAGTAAAGCTGTGAGACAGCATAAATTAAAGATGATTTCTTTCCTCCAAATATTGAACCCTCCACTTTTATGGTTTGCTTTAAGGCATTTAAAATTATTCTGGCAAGTTTAAACCAAAATAGATTTATTACCAAGTATTACGAGGATAAAAAATCACTGGAAGTGTCTTGGAAAAATTCTAGGAAATACTTCCAGGAATGATTTCCACTTTCCAAATAAAACTATCTCTGCCATGATCACAGGCTTCACTGAAGGAAAAAACTTGAAATCAGGAAGCCAGGTCAACAGAACTGCATTGTCTCTGCCCTTACCTGGGTCAGTACAAAGGATACCTCATGTCCCACCTCCCTATTCCCTTAATAGTTCTGAATTTATATCAGGTGAATACATCTGATTGAGCAAACCAAAATTGCTTCCACAAAACTAGCTACAATGGCGTCTGAGAAATATAGTTTAAAATTTTTTTTTCATTGATGTCGGCAATTTGCATCTTTATTTTTTTTCCTTCTTTTTTTTATTGTAATTTAAGTGAAGGTTTACAGAACAAATAGTTTCTCATTAAAAAGTCAGTACACATATTGTTTTATGACATTGGTTAACAACCCCACGACATGTCAACACTC
>NW_004443970.1:179010-181893 GCF_000243295.1 Trichechus manatus latirostris | reverse complement strand
AAAAAAAAAAAAAGAATATCAAATTTATACTATATTGGGTAGATTGTCCATATTGCCCTAATTTCATTAATGATTAAATTTTTTAGTAAAGGTGATTATCTTTGCTATTCATGTGACATATAGAATTAGGAAAAATCACCGTTCTGAATTTTTTGTTAATTTTTATTTAATAGACTGTACTTAGATGAATGTGTTAGAAATGTTCATAGTAATGTTTGCTGGAGTCTAGGGCATTCACTAAGCAAGATAAATTTTATGCGTGGGTAAGATAAAAATAAATGTTATAATACTATAACATTGTTTTCTTTCTCCTTCATGGGAGTGCCTTTTTTTCTAACAAATTTGATGCAATGTTAATGGTTTAGAAGTTAAAAAATACATTTAAGGCTCGCCATTACTCTGTTTTCTCTATTTAAGGAAATAATTTTATCATATCCTGTATTTTAATTTATTTCCTTTACCCTTACATTCCACCACAATTATAAAATTTTTGCTGAAGGGTAACATTCTACTTACTCTCCCTAATGAGATTCTTTGTTTCTATTTCCTGGTTTTGGAGACACGTGCATCACCATTTGATCAAATTAGGTGTAGCATTATAGAAGGTATATTAAAACACTCAAACTGCCTGACTTGAATGCACCAAGATCTTCAGACCAAAACATGTCATAGATGCTTATCTATTCAGAAGTGAGCTTTCAATATAGAAATGAGTTATTTCTGAATTTTAATCATTTAGACATGTGACGATTAGTTGAAATTCCAAGCTTTAAGAAATAGCTAACTTGTCAGCTGGCAAAACAACGAATTTACTTTTATTATTGACTCATCCTGAGTTGATTTATTAGTACACAGGAGATGATACTTGATAAATGAAACACAGGTTTGACAATCTGAAATGGGGTAAGAGTAAGGAAATTATTAAAGCTGAATGCCAAGGGGTGATAAAAGAAAAGTTACATCAAAATGTTACACATAGAGAGGTTCCGGCAAAATGGCACTCTAGACAGAAGCACCATGCCGTCCCTCCACAGCAAAGATCTGAAAAACTAAGCCGAACAGAGAATACAACAATCCTGAAATCCTAACACATCAAATGAAGAGATAAAGAACTCAGCCAAGCACCAAATGGAGTGAGAAAACTGACAGAGAACAGAGAGCGAGGAGAGATTCAGGTAGAGGTCTCCTACCAGCTAACGCAGCGTGGATCCGCCATCTTGGACTCCTATCGGAGACAAGCAAACAGGGGCTACTAGAAAGCAGACACACAGAGCGTCCAGCGAGAGACAAAACAACCGGTAATTTTCGATATACGCTTTCCAACCCTCCACCTTTCTTCATCATGACTCGGCCTCCTCTGCTTCCCGTGGCCACAATCTCTTGACCGGGAATCACTGGCTGCTTGGACTCCACACACTCAAATGGACCGGCTCTCTGAGTCCCATTTGTTGGTCGCTGGTGTTGCTTTTTTCTGATTCTTTTGATTTCTTCCTTACCTCTCATCACCTCCCCTTCCTTTCACTCAAATACCTGGCTCTGTGCACCATCTTTGCTTCTTCCTGAGGCACTGTGGAGCTCCGTTTGAGTGTGCAGCTGCTGCCCGGTCTGGGCTGCGGTGCTGGTGGGATCCCGGGGCTTTTGTTCGTTTGTTTGTTTTGAATTATTTGTTTTCTTTTCCTTTTCTTGAGTTCGGAGCCCTTTCTGGCCAGGCGGTGCTGCGTGGCAAGGAGAACTCCCACTTGGCTTGCACAGACATGCAGAGGGATCTCTGAGGGCATTTCTTTTTTTGTTGGTTTTTTTTTTTAATTTGTTTTGTTTTCCTTTTCCTCTTTTTCCCTTTTTGTCTTTCTTCATTGCTCAATTTCTTGTCTCTCTATATCTTCCTTATCTTTCTGTTCCCTGAATACCTGGCGTTGTATACCTCTACGCCTTCTAGCCAGGCTGTACTGCAACACCTGAGAGCAACTTCCCCAAACCACATAGCTGCACCGGCGGGATCCCCAGGAATATTGAGGTTCTTTAACCTTTCTGATTTTTGTTTATTCATTCCTTTTTTTTCTTTTCTTCCTCTTCCCCTTTGTGTTTTTCTCCATTTCATAGTCTCTCAGCTCTCCACTCCAACAGCAAGTTCCCCTAGCATTATTTTTTGTTTGTTTGTATGTTTTTGGCTCGTGTTCCTCTCTCCTCTCTCCCATATCCATCTTAGCTCCACACATAACAATCTCCCCACTTCATCCTGCTGACCTACACCATGTGCTTGACATCACACCACCAAGCAGCACAGGCACAGCCTACTGGAACCTGCCCTGCACTAATTACTGACCTGCACTGGTGGCTGTCATAAGTGCCACAAAAAACCCGTCCCAGTAACTCCTCATCAGCTAGACCTGCTGTACCATATCTGAGTGACTGACTCTACCAATATGAGAAGGAGGCGAAAAGTATTGTGCCCACAGATGAGCAAACAACAAAGAACACACAGTCCTCCTGCTCAGACATAGTAATATTAAAAAAAGAAAGGGATGAAACAAACAAATCTACAATCAACAAATCAGAAAAATAACTACTGAATGCCCTGAAGATATCAGACAATATCAAAACATTTACAAAAACAGTACAGGATGGTTCCCATAGGTGTCCAAAAGTAAAACACCAGATGACTCTCCAGTTGAAGAAAATGCACTACAACTACATGATAGGGAATTCAAATCTCTTATACTCACAATTCCCCAAGAGCTGAGGCAAAAAGCTGACAAACATGAGGAAAAAATAGACAAATTCATGGAAAATACAGACAAAAAATTGGAATAATTCAGGAAAATAATGCAGGAACAAAATCCCAAAATAAATTCACAACTTCAAATTATACAAAGACAACAATTA
>NW_004443970.1:175114-176406 GCF_000243295.1 Trichechus manatus latirostris | reverse complement strand
CATCATATCAAAAAAATAATACACCACGACCAAGTAGGATTCATACCAGGTATCCAAGGATGGTTCAACATTAGTAAATCAATCAAAGTAATCCAGCACATAAATAAAATGAAATAAAAGAATCACATAATCATCTCAACTGACACAGAAAAGACATTTGACAAAGCCCAACACCCATTCCTGATAAAAATCTCAATAAAATAGGTATAGATGGGAAATTTCTCAACATAATGAAGGCCATCTACGCAAAACCAATGGCCAATATCATTCTTAATGGAGAGAGGCTGAAAACAGGAACAAGACAAGGATGCCCTTTATCACCACTCCTATTTAACTTTGTGCTGGAAGTTCTAGCTAGAGCAATAATGCAAGAAAAAGAAATAAAGGGCACGCTTATTGGTAATGAAGAATTAAACTGTCTATGTTTGCAGGTGATATGATACTATACATAGAAAACCCTAAATACTCCACAAGAAATCTGTTGGAACTAATAGAAAGATTAAGTAGAGTAACAGTATACAAGATAATCATTCAAAAATCAGGTGGATTCCTGTACACCAAAAAGGAGAACAATGAAAAGGAAATCAGGAAAACAATACCATTTTCAATAGCCCCTAAAAAGATAAAATACTTAGAAATAAATCTGACCAGGGATATAAAAGACCTATACAAAGAAAACTACGAAACACGACTGTGTGAATCCCAAAGGGATCTACATAAATGGAAAAACATACCATGCTTATGGATAGGCAGACTCAACATTGTGAAAATGACAATTCTACCCAAAGCAATTTACAAATACAATGCAATCCCAATCCAAATATGAACAACATTCTTCAAAGAGATGGAAAAACTAATCTTTAACTTTATATGGAAAGGGAAGAAGCCCCGAATAAGTAAAGCACTACTGAAGAAGTAGAACAAAGTTGGAGGACTCACACTACCTGACTTCAGAATGTGTTATACAGCTACAGTAGTCAAAACAGCCTGGTACTGGTACAACGACAGGTACATTGAACAATGGAACATAACTGAGAACCCAGATGTAAATCCATCCATCTACCGTCACCTTATCTTCAACAAGGACCCAAAATCCATCAAATGGGGAAAAGACAGTCTTTTTAACAAATGGTGCTGGCAAAACTGGATATCCATTTGCAAAAAAATGAAACAGCACCCATACCTCATGCCATATACAAAAACGACTTCAAAATGGATCAAAGACCTGAATATAAAGCCTAAAACTATAAAGTTCATAGAAGAAAAAATAGGAGCAACACTTCAGGCCTTAA